>NC_083771.1:18243044-18358044 GCF_963514075.1 Conger conger
TGATACAGGTGACCTTCAGCGACTGATGGTCTCCTATCTCAGGCCCAGCCTCTCATCTCCAGCACCACCAGATAACAGGGGGGCCCCGAGGAGGATCTGTCCCGGCACACCCAACCTCCACCGTTCTAAAACCACAGATAACCGACTCGTTTTTTAAAATGGATTTCTGCTTTCTTTCATTTAGAATTGCTGGTCATACTAGTTTTTATTTTTCATTTTGTTGAAGCAGACTCACCCTCAGCTGTTATACCTGCATCACGTATGCGGTGATGTTCAGGCACTCATCTCCAACCTCACCCTGCCTCATTCAGTCAACCTCCTTTTGTTTGATTTGCACGTTGTTGTACGTCGCTCTGGATAAGAGCGTCTGCTAAATGCCATGCAATGTAATGTAATGTAATGTAATGTAATGTAACCTCACCCTGCCTCATTCAGTCAACCTTAGCCTGCCTCATTCAATCAACCTCACCCTGCCTCATTCAATCAACCTCACCCTGCCTCATTCAGTCAAACCAAAACATTTCATTTTCTCAAACCAATCGCCTTGGGCTACTTGGGTAGGATGAGAATTCAAAGGACTGCAATTTTAAACTGTTTCATAAAATGTTTAAATCACCTAACTTTGTTTATGTTCACTTTGATAGCCAGTTATACACTCACCAAGAACTTTATTAGGAACATTTTTCATGCAATTATTTATACCGTGGAAGGATTGTTGCTGATCAAAGCTGACAGGAAGGTGACAGTAATACAAATAACCCCACATTACAACAGTGGTATGCAGAAGAGCATATCTGAACACACTACGCATCATAACTCTAAGTGGATTTATAATTCCTAATAAATGTTTTCCTCACTGAGTGTACACTGCATAGGGCCAGCCAGTCCTGGTTTGATATCTAAGCTATAGGGCCTATCTGGTACTCACAGCTTTATTGGTGGAGCCCCAGTGTAATATTGTAATACTAAATGGGATTGTGAGGACTCAGCTGTGGGTATCTGAAGGAATTAGTGAGTTTTTATATCTGGCTTCTCCTGGTAACAGTCTGGAGAATACCTGATATCAGCATTTCTTATCTGCTGATTCCCAGTTTCAAAATCCCTTGTTACCTTCCTGTTACACCCATTCTACCTCTAGTTTACACCGGGCCGGCCAGCGGGGGATGGGCTCCTCGTCTACAGCCGGGTTTCTTCCAATCGGGGAGTTTTGTTGCGGCACCGCTTGAGTATTTTTCAGGCCTTCTTTTTGCCTATTTTCCCTTAGGTTACATTAAATTGCATGTTATGTAAAGTGACTTACTGTTACTGATTAGACTAAGCAGGGGACAAACCCCCCCCCCCCCCCCGACGTAATGTTAAGGACCTTGCTCAAGGGCCCAACCTGGCCCTATCGTGGCTACACCAGTTTTCTGTAAAAAGCGCGATACAAATAAAATGCATTTGATATCCTCCACCCCTTCTCATTCGTTTCCTCTTCCCAGCCTCTGTTTCCTTCTTCCTCTTCGTCTTCCTCACCCCTCTGTATCAACACCCACCAGTAACCTGAAGTTACCTTCCAAGGAGTTAGGTGGCGCTCTCCATGAAGTGAAAACAGGACTCTGCCTACAAGGCTGGACAGTACGGTTTTACTGAGGTTAGACTTTGAATATAATAACTGAAGCCTCACTTCCACACCAACAGGAAGTGCATCATTCATGAAACCACAGAATTAGAAATGACAGAAACATGGCTCCTTGTTGAGGAAAGTTGAAAAGATAAAAGAAGCTGAATAAAAAGATAATCCAGACATCATGCCACAAGAGAGAAAAAAACACCAGCGTGTTTGTCAGGTGACCTCCCAGGAAAACCCCCAACTGTAAACTGTGACAGACAGACACACCCACACTTCCCTGCTAAGGAGCCAGTGATTGGCCCATCGGAGGAAGCAGCGGGGCTAATTTCCACCAACGGGCCAATCCGCTTCCACCTCTTCAGATCAAGGCCACACCCATGTTACCGTGACGACATGAAGAACTGATTAATGGGCCTCTTCATTGTGCTCTTGTTGTCTGCATTTGCACACTCATTAGCTGGCCTCTCAGAGACACGTAGTTTGTTTGGATCCCACGCCTTTGTGCAAATAACACTTGTTACTGTAGCCAGCAAGCTACAGTCTTCTGTGCGTATTGTATAAGCAGTCTAATGTGCATCAGTGTATCTGCTGCATACATTATTATGGCTCAGAGTCTGTAGGTGTCTCATGGATTTTAACCCTAATTATTGAGATTCTGCCTCTTTGCATTTATTTGAAGGAATTAGTTCATTGTTGTCTTCTGTGCTGTTGTCTTTTGTTGTCTCTGAACACTATCCATTTTTTTACATTTTACATTTTAGTCATTTGGCAGACGCTTTTAATCCAAAGCGACTTACAAGTGCAAAGTATCCCATGTTTCTGAAGTATTTTTAAAATAAATGTTTAGCTATAGCATCATATGTGTATGTGTATGAGTGTGTGTATGTGTGAGTGTGTGTGTGTGTGTGTGTGTATGTGTATGTGTATGTGTGTGTGTATGTGTGAGTGTGTGTATGTGTATGTGTGTGAGTGTGTGTATGTGTATGTGTATGTGTATGTGTATGTGTACGTGTAAATGTATGTGTATGTGTAAGTGTATGTGTATGTGTATGTGTATGTGTGTGTGTATGTGTATGTGTGTATGTGTGTGTGTGTGTGTGTGTGTGTGTATGTATATGTGTGTATGTGTGCAAGCATGCGTGTGTGTGTGTATATGTATGAGCACACGTGTGGTGCCAGTGTGTGTAAGTGTATGAGTGTGTGTATGTGTACGATCATGCATACACATACACACTCTCTAAATGGAGTCCAGACAGACTCATGAGCACACACACCCTACAGAGCCGCGTCTCTCTAAATGGAGTCCAGATAGACTCGAGAGCACACACTCTCTAAATGGAGTCCAGATAGACTTGAAAGCACACACTCTCTCTCCTCTCACCATGAGCTGCCGCTGAATGGGCTCTCTCTGGCCACTCCAGATCCTGTCCCCGATCCACCGGCAGTGTGCGGGGGACATAAAGGCTCCGAGTGTTTACAGCACACAATGGCCCCGGCCTTTGCCAAGGCGAGATTACACTCGACGAGGAGATAATCCACCTTCCCCCTCGCCACGCCAGCACCTGCCCCCGCGTGAGTCACCACGGCGACCGCGAGAGCGCCGGAGATAACGACGCAGACGCCCTTTTCAGCGACTCCACAACGGCGTAATTAATTACCAAACGCCGTTTGTTAACAGTAAACCACGGATGGGCTATGCGGGCCGTATCCAATTCCGGATTTCAGACTTCTGCTCTTACTTATTTAATTAGCCCGATCATTCACATGATCTGTCATTTACAGCCACATTCTGTGATATAAACAGCAGCTGATAAATGTTCTTGTCTTGTAGCATTTTATTGTAGTCTAATTTGAGCGAATTGGTCATGGTGCATATGGCTAATTAGCTGATTGAGCCAGGGTAACGGGTGGCAGCAAAATCCTGTGTACACACCGGCCCTCCAGGACTGGGGTTTCCCATCCCTCCAGTAAACAAACACCATTTCTGACTGTCAATAAGCATTCTGCCATCTACTCGGAAGTGAAGCCTGCTGGGAATTGGCGAGGGCGAGGCATGCCTGCCCACACACCAATCAAAACCAGCTGGCACCCCTCCCATAATTCTTTGGTCTGTTCCTGACCCAATTGGAGCTGAACCTAATGAATGGAATTAGGGTGGAACCTAATTAGCTGATTATGTGCCACAATCTGACAGCCGGCTGTGTGGTCCCTGTAATTACAGGAAGAGCCCATCTTTGGTTACATGGGGTGACGGGGAGCACAGCAGGTTTCTGTTAAAAATATCCACCTTCAGAAAATGAGCTAGAATGTGATAATATGATGGCTGTATAATATACTGTATATACACTCACTGAGCAGTTTATTAGGTATTTATTAGACTTATTTATTTGACTTATTAAGTCTTCTGCTGCTGTAGCCTATCCACTGAGAGGTTTGACATGGTGTGTGTTCTGTATACCACTGTTGCAATGTGTGGTTATTTGCGTTACTGTTACCTTCCTGTCTGCTTTGACCTGTCTTGCCCTTCACCTCTGACCTCTCTCATTAACAATGCGTGTCTGCCCACAGAACTGCTGCTCACAGTTTTTCGCACCATTCTCTAGAGACTGTTGTGTATAAAAATCCCAGGAGATCAGCAGTTTCTGAAATACTCAAACCATCCTGTCTGGCACCAACAATCATTCCATGGTCACTTAGATCACATTTCTTCCCCATTCTGAACTTTGGTCTGAAAAACAGCTAAACCTCTTGAATACGACTGCATGCTTTTATGCATTTAGTTGCTGCCACATGATCGGCAAATTAAATATTTGTATTAACAAGCTGTAGCAGAGATGACGACCAATTCAGACAAAGGAACCAAATTTATTTTTGGATAAATGAATGTGTCTTTCTGTGTGAGTGGTGATGTTTTTCAGCCTGGGGTGGGGAGGGGGGGGCGGTGTTTTTGTGAGGGAGTCTGGCATCCCGTCGGGGTATAGACGTGATATGATGCTCAGCGTTGGTGGGGCCTCTCTGTCTGCTCCAGGAACAGAGCTGGGTTCAGGTAATCCCCCCCCCCATCCTTAAAGTAAACCACCTGTTCAAATCCACACCATACTCATGCCAGCAAGAAAAGGTGGCAGGAAGAGTAGATGGAGAGAGAGAAATAGCAGAATAGAGGAGGAGAACGCAGCAGAGAGAGAGAGTAACCATGACAACCACACATCTTTGACGATGGAGATGGTGGGATGAGGGGGAGGGGGGGAGCGAGGGAGTGAGTCAGAGACAGGATGGAGGAGGAAAGCAGGAGTATGTATAAATGGCTTTTCTGATTGCACAGAGCCCTGGCTTCAGAGGGGGGTCACTCATTTTCTAATCCTCTGTCACATCATATGCTAGAGCATCCAACCCACTGTTATGACGGGATTCAGACCCCCAATTAACTTAAGCTCATATTTTATTTTCCCTTTTCATCGAAAACATACTGTATGCAATCCCCATCAAATTGTATCCTTCCCCCATTCCAGCTGGCCCTGCGTGTATTTGGTGCGTCTTAAAAGATGTGAGGTCACAAATATGTGATTAGAATGTTCTTAAATTAACACATTAAAATGATGATGTCACAGTCACAACTGGAATTTGAACACAATGGTGTTCTAGAACACTGGCTTAGAATTTAGAAAATACTTTCCAAAAAGAAAACCTACTGTTTAAAGGGTTAAAAGTTTCACGAATGACATTCCCTGCGGTTTTCCTGTGCATTTTGTTTAAGCTCCCATTTCCTTTCTGGGATGAAAAGAGATGGCTCCTGGAAGCACAGAAAACAACTAAATCCACATAGTGGTAATAAACAGCTCAGACTGGCTGATATTGTTTTCTGCAACCGTCACTCTGAACCCTATAAATCAGGCGAAATGGTGCGACTAGCTCCTGAGTTATCGATTGTTTCCGTCCGTTTATATACGATCGCTAGGCAACCGGCGCAGATCAGCCTGCCCAAGATTGGCCGGCCCCACCAAAGCGTCAGTCACTGTCAGTAAATGTTTCCGAGTGTGGTGTGATTGACAACACCCCCCCCCCCCCTTTCCCTTAGAGACATCTATGGCGCCCTCTACTGGGAGTCAATTAGACATACTTCACAATCATGTTGCTACTGGGTGCAACCACTTCTTCGTAGTCAAACTTTAGAAGTACATATTTTTATTTCAGATGTGCTACTGCTCTGTTGGATACAAATAGCAATTTTTTTCCACATGTCTTTTGGAACAGTTTGTGCACACAAACACATTATTTATTGATTTATTTCTTGAAGGTGGCAGTTGCCTAGGTGGCCCAAGGATTAGTGAGCAAACATTCTCCCGCCACAGTCTGGATCTCTTCGCGCTGCCTTAACTCCTCCGCAGGATTCCCCTCATCTATTGTCACTTCTTTCTCACCTGACTCTATATTTAGCCCCTTGTTGTATTTTGTACTTTAATCTAGGACTGAATTTGTATTTGTCTCAGTACCGTAGTTCCTGACCTAATTACTACACACTTGACCTATGTACCTTGTGTACTAGACTTCCGTTCATGGCTTTACGGCCGATCCTATGTGAATTGTACCTTATCCTACCTGTTCTGTTGTTTCTTCTGTGACCTTTATATACACTTTTTTGTATGTCGCAAAAAATAAAAACATCTGTGAATTAAAATGTAATGTATTGTAATGTAATTAATCAGCCGGCGTAAGGAAACAAATTGGGTCTCACAGTGGACAGTTCCACAGTGGACAGTTCCACAGTGCTCACCGATCAGTGAAAACGCAGCCTAACGAGGCTTGCTAATCACATTTCTGGCAAACAGCCATCATTTACCGAATTTGGATCCCCTGTTGATTTTTATCCTTGCGTGCTTATGTAATCATGGCAACTTGCTTCCTAACTGAATGTAAATACACACTGCATATAATATGTAAATATAGATTTTGTGTTTAAATGGTGTGTGGGCAGTTGTGTAAGCGTGTTCGTGATCTCCTCCCCCTTTTCTCCTGTTCTCTCTGACAACACACCCACGGGTCACCCGATTCTTCATCCTCCTCTTCCTCTGGGACGCAGACCCGCTTACGCTGCAGCCCGGAGACGAACACGTGTTGCTAGGCAGAAGCTGATTACCCTCCATATCAGACAGGGGCTATGTTTGTTCTCTGTCCTGGGGCAGGAAGGAAAGTGGCCGTACGTCACGCCAAGGCCTAAGATGTGCTTCGACTGTAGGTCTCAGCTTTCCAGCTTTCATTTAAAGTGGAGGGAATCAGGGCAGACATCCAGGTAGTGAGCAAATTAAACATGGAAACGCCAACGTGAGCAATAAGACTTAACCCTTTCAGTCCCAAACCCAATATGAAGTGGATCCCAAGGACTATTGGCTTTAGTTGAGAAAATTGAGAAAGGACAATTTAGTAGGGGTTTTACAGTTTTTTACAATAGTTTTCACACTTGTCTCAATACCATGTCCACTTTTTCAAAACACTGAACACCATATCATTAGACTATGTGAACTAAACTGTGGATATTTTTGCATTGCTTTCATACTAAAGGCATTCAATCACCACTTCTTCCAAAATTCATGAATACCTCTCACAGTCAGGTACATTTTAATATTGAGAGACAGAATATCACAAAATAATCAAAAATAACAACATCATATAAATTTTATAAATGTATTATCATATTTTTGCCTGAAATAAGTATTGATCCCCTACCAATCAGCAATAATTCTGGCTCCCACAGACCAGTTAGTTTTCCATTAAGAAGCACTCCTAATCTCAACTCATTACCCAAAACACCTGTGTCTACTCGTTACATCGTTATGTAGCTGTATAAAAGACACCTGTCCACATAATCAATCAGATTCCAACGTTTCCACCATGGCCAAGACAAAGGAGCTGTCTAAGGACATCAGGGACAAAATTGTAGACCTGCACAAGGCTTGGATGGGCTACAAGAAAATAAGCAAGCAGCTTGGTGAGAAGTTAACAACTGTTGGAGCAATTATTAGAAAATGGAAGAAACACAATCTCACCGCCAATCTCCCTCGGTCTGGGGCTCCACGCAAGATCTCGCCTTGTGGGATATCAATGGTCATGAGAAAGGTCAGGGATCAGCCCAGTACTACACAGGAGGAGCTTGTTAATGACCTGAAGGCAGTTGGGACCACACTCACGAAGAGAACCATCAGTAACACACTACACCTGCTGCGCGCGCAAGGTTCCTCTGCTGAAGAAGACACATGTACAGGCCTGTCTGAAGTTTCAAAAAGAAGCATATTAGGTCCTGGAGTGGCCTAGCCAGTCTCCAGACCTAAATCCCATCAAAAATCTGTGGAGGGAGCTGAAGCTTCAAGTTGCCAAGCAACAGCCTCGGAACCTTAAGGATTTGGCGAGGATCTGCAAAGAGGAGTGGACCAAAATCCCTCCCAAGATCTGTGCAAACCTGGTGAAAAACTACGACAAACATCTGACCTCTGTGCTTGCCAACAAAGGTTTTCTCCACCAAGTATTAAGTCCTATTGTTCTATGGATCAAATACTTATTTCATGTGAAAATATGATATTACAGTTTTTTACAATCGTTTTCACACGTCTCAATACCATGTCCACTTTTTCAAAACTGTTCACACAGTGTGCTTTTGAAACACGCACCTGAGCACATTAGTTAACCTTTGGTGCAAAATGCACTTCAACCACCAAAACACTTAATATTTCACCCAAAAGTGACTCATGCTGCCATAACTATAGCATATGCTTTCTCCCATAAGACTACTTTGTCACTCAATGTTCAATGAACTACAAAACACAAACAACTTGGAACATTGCTAAATACGTATATTATGCGTTTCCCTTTCCTCTATTTTTGCATCCACAAATATTTCAAGCCAAGCAGCTAAAGAAACTTTTGATCTGTTGGTTTGCCTCTCACAATAGATGTCATGACTGAGTGTTGTAAATTTACAGTAAACTGTAAATGAATGAATGGTTTACTATATTAGAAACCCAGAATAACAATTTTTACTGTGTAATGTAAAACAATATATGATAAAGAAACAAATCACAAAAGCAACAGTATTCTTCAGAGGGTTTCCAGTATTTTGACGTTTGTTCTCACAGTGCAATAAATATACTGTAATTCAGAAAAGAAAAATGCAATACAATCAATTACTCTAAATACATTACAATCAATAACAAATACATACCAAAAAGCTATATTTTCACTATATACAGTAATTTGCACATATATTGTCTGCCTATCAGTATCAGAAGTCTATTGTTGGCCTGGCCCATCCATCTTGTCCTCTGCATTTGGCCATAGATTTTCATCAACATCACTCCGAATGTTATCTCTTGCTATACACCGAGGAAAACATCTTTTTGCGTGCCTTATCCAGCCCTGGATGTGTTCCACTGTTATGTCCATACACCCAGCAGCCATTGCATCTAGAAGTGACATCTGTTCATGTGGGTGGTGGTCCTAAACCTTCACATATACCTTCATAAACTTCATATTGGTACCTGAGTTCCTTGACACCCTCAGAGTTCCTGTCAAAGGGAACAGTGTACAACTGTTTCTGTCACGTTTCATGTTTGTCATGTCATGTTTTATGTTTCGTTATTGTCTTGGTTATGTTATTGTCATGTCACGTATTATGTTAGTCTAGTATCACCACGTTTTTAGGTTTCATGTCATGTTATGTTTCATGTTTAGTTATTGTTACGATTTAATTGTTAGTCTTGCCATGTCATGTTATATAGTTTATTGTCATTGTTTTGCAAACTTGTTATGTCACAATTTATGTTCAATGTTATGTTGTACTGTTCATTGATTTAGCATACACTTTTTCGTGTCTGTCTGCAAACCTTGCATTCCTGCTTTCTCTCTCTCCCTTTCTGTCACTCACACCCTAATTGTTTCAATTTCCCTTGTCTATTTATTAAATCTTCTAATGCTAGATCAGGATTGGATAATACTAACATACTAATCATGTGTTCATGTTACCTTACGTTTCTTGTGCATGTCATTTACTAATTTACTAATGCTAGGGCAGGATAGGTTTATTACTAACGATTAGTAATTACCTCTTTAACTTGTCAATCCTCCACACCTGATTTCCATTCTCTTGCTGCTCTCAAACTAATTGTCTACACCTGTCTACACCTGCATATAAGCTCAGTTTCATGTCATGTCTGTGTGAAATTGTTTGCCTCCTGTTTGTCAGTGCATTCTTTTGAGTGGTTATACCAAGCCATTGTCTACCCGTTATGATCCAAGCCTGTTTACCGACCAAAGATTATTGACTTCTGTTTTGTTGACCATTGCCTGCCTGTACTATGTCTTTGCCTGCTGTTTTTGTACTTTTGCCCCGCGGAGCAGACTTCAGTCTTGACTCTTGCGCCGTCATCGACCCTGAGCCTGCCCTACCGCCTGTACTTCTGCCCCGCTGACAGCTTTCCTGGCTACCAGACTCCCTCGGTACTGCGCTTTGGTTTTCTGGCTGGATATTTAAGTGTATGAACATTGCTTGTTTTTGACTACGCTCCCTGGATATTCCCCAAATAAAGCCCTGACGGGACTTTACTACACTACGGTTTCTGAGTCGTGCATTTTGGGTCCAAACCCCCCACGCACTCGTCTCAGTTTCATCCTGATCTGATGTTTCTGTAGCACTCTTGAAATGGTTGTAGTGCTTACACAGTCAATGTTTTGAAATATGTTCTTGTCTGTGATTTGTTTCGTATTTCTCTTAGCCTGATGCTGTTGTTGACAATGACCATCCCAACTATTGTATCGTCCTGTTGAGGCATAAACATTCTTCCCCGTCCCCCTGTGTGACTGTGTGAGGTAACCGCTGGGTCCTGTAGTGAGTCAGACAAATGTGCACTGATACATCTGCTTTTTCTGGAGACTTCTCAAATCACAGTACTGCTGTAATATACACATCAATTGAACTCCTTCAGTCAGAATGCTGTAAATACTGTATAGTACCTGTTGATTTGCCTGAAAATCCTCACTATTGAAGCCACTGTGGATCTAGGCAAGTTTGGTTGAACCCTCAACCTGCTTCCCTTGGGGACAGACCATGATTTACCACATGATCAATGACTGTGGCTCTGATTTCATCAGACTCAACTGTCCTTGCTCTTCCACGACGTCTTCTTCCTCTGCCTCTGGCTGCATCCATTTTCCATTTTAGGCTAAAGAATGCAAATGCCAATCCAAAGGTAGCCCCTTTTGTATATGTGGTAATGGGGCACAAACAACAAACACCTGGGTAGGTTGTTCACTGAAATGACAGCCAGGCGTTTCAACATTAGATATACAGCAGTAAATCTCTTCAGTGACTATATATTTTCCCTATATACAGTGGGAGCAAACGTTTTAAAATGTTTACGCTTTCATGGGGTTAAATGCAATAAGCTTGATTAACTGCATTGGAGGGTGTGAAGGATTGAGAAGCACTGGTGTAGCCTGCCAGCATCTGGACTACTGCAGGAGAAACACCACACCATGCTTCCACATCAAAGCCAATCATCTGGACAATGGAAAACTCGGTCCTGAATGACCCATACATGCTCAAACTGTTCTGGGACTGTTTTTGTGGATGTGGTGACTGAAAAAGCCATGACATGAATGATGCAAGTGCAACCAAGCTCGTCCAACCACTGGCTACTGTTTGTGCTGTGTGGACTTTACATTTTGGAAGACCACCATCTCTGCAGGAACTAAAAGCTTTAATGTGGGTAAAGGTAATCCCTCAGTGCCATTGAATAAGTATTCGCACTAATCTCGCATTCTCAGCCGAGGAAAATGAGTCTCCTCAGGGAGATAAATGACCCTATTATGGGCTGAAGACGTACCTAAAAACAGAAAAAGACACGAGATAGGAGCTTGTTAATGCAGCTATTATAATCAGATACGCTTCTGAACATGTTTTGTAATCTGCTGGGCCTGGATTTCCATAAGGCTCAGGAGAATAGAAGAATAATGCACAACTATTCACATGTGTGTGTGTATATGTGTGTGTGTGTGTGTGTGTGAGTGTGAGTCTGTGTGTGTGCTTGTGTTTATGTGTGTGTGCGTGTGTGTTTATGTGTGTACTTGTGCGTATGTGTGTGTACTTGTGCGTATGGGTGTGTGCTTGTGTGTATGTGTGTGTTTGTGTGTCTGTGTGTGTGCTTGTGTTTGTATGCATGCATGAGTGATACATATTTTTAGACCACCCAATAATGAGCTATTCAATCTCCCTCCCCTCATAATCACCTCCCACATTTAAATAGCCTAAAACAGTGTTCTCTCCCTCTCCACCTCTGCTGATATGTGGTGAGCATTCTAGCACAAAATGGCTGTCGTGCATCACCCAGGTGACTGCTACACGAGGCACGTTCCCCCCATCACTGGAAAGTGCTGAGAATGTAAAAAGCGTTATATAAATGCAATGATCCATCTACCCTGTACTCCAAGTTCTCAATGTGTGTAGCTTTTTTTTTTGCTCTGTATTGTGTTTGGTGCTGTATGTGGTCTACAGCCAGGTCTGTAGCCTAGAGCCAGCTGCCAGGCCTATCTTCACATCCTGGATAGTATTGTAAGCCAATCATAAGTAACATTTGGTCTCATGCGCTGGTCAGCTTGCTGACTTCCCCCTCCTGGAGCATACATTGTTAGCCCCCACCGTTGGCACACATGTCTGTGGGGGAGAGCTAGAGAAGGATTCTTAGAGGCACCTTCCTTTCTCACATTCCAGAACAGGAATATTGGAGATGGTATAAAGATGTTTCATGATAATCCCAGGTCAGAATATAGTGATGTTTGGTGTTATTCTGATTGGTTCAGTGTGACTGGTGTAATGGTCTAGTTTTTGTAACAGTCTACCTTTGATAGCATAACCATTCAGGAGCCAAGGGGAAACTGGGCAAAAGTTGTCTCTGTAGAAGCCATGTGTTTTAGCCCCCTGCCTGGTGGGCCTGGCTGTAAATTATAGATGGGTGACTCACTTTTACGGTCAAGAACTAAGGCCTGGATTTCAGAGATAAGGAGAAGAAACCAAACAGTCTGGAATGTCTCCTTTCCTTTCATTCACCCAAATCAGGTTTATCCAAAAGGTATATTACCATGAGAGGCACAAAGACATATTTACAGCATAATGCAGTTATCATGAAAACTCCCAACTACAGCATTCATAGATATGATGGGGCGGCCTGTAGCATGGTGGTTAAGGTCAGGAAGGGCTGCCATGTGTGAGGGGCCTGAGAGCTGGGGTTCCAATGTTGTTTAGACTACCTGTTGGGGAGTTAAGATGTATGAGTGGTCCAAGGCCAGTTGGGTCATGTGAAAAGAATCCTCCCGAACATTGGTGACCTCCCTGTGACCCCATACCTGGTCACTTCCAAGGGGGAAGACTCAGGACAATGCCACAGTGCCCTCATTTGGGCACTGCTGTCATTACACCGGTGACTGCTCTCTTAGATTAAATATTCAAAACTGCTATTAAGATAGTAAATAGACCCGGTAACACCTTGAAAACATTGCCCATGTGATCCTTGTATTATTGCATTAAATCTTATGTAATGGTAACAGGAATTGCATGTAAAATGGATAATCAGGAGGGAAGTTTCATGATAACTGCAACATAATAAAACATAAGGGTAATCTGTTTGGTATGGATGTGATCTGATAAAATCAAGGAATCGGATGAGATACATTTCATACCAAATGGAATTTAATAAACTATAGTTTCAGTATCCCAAGGGAAAACCTACACGTCCTCTCTTGGTAATCATCTCATTTTCCCTACTCAACAACCCCCAACGGTGGGGGTCTAAATTCCAGATTTGACCACCCCTCCAGGTTGATTTATGGCACTGCCGCCTGGTTTCAAACGTATGATTTGGCATAAAAGCAAGTGAGACAGACCAATCTGGGAAGATCGTATTCGACTTCCCACACAACATGTCTTGTGTATGTATGTATGTATGTATGTGTAGCAGTGGAAGATTGTATTCGACTTCCCACACAGCATATCGTACGTGTAAGTAAGTATCATTCTATACTCTGTGTTTGTGTGTAGTCCAAGCAGGCTAGGTATGATTATTTACTCTATCTCTATTCTTAATTTGTGTATTTTATACTTGATTGTGATTTTCTAAAGCTAATAACCTACCTGTCTGCGAATAAACTATTTTGTTTGTAACTTGCGTGATCTCCATGACTCTAATTCATCTTGTACCTTTTCAGCCTAAATTACAACTGAATACTCAGGGGGAAATGGTGGCCAAAGACCGACGATCGGCTGGGGCGGTACGCCTGTGGTAGTTCTAAGCTGTGCGGCCAGCAATTTCTGTCCCTTAAGGGTCGGGGGACGCATGGCTCTTGTGATTTGGTGCGAAGGGAACCCTTGGGCGTTACGGCGCCGGTTCCTGCCAAATTAGCTCGAAGGAGCCTAGTTAATGCTACGCCGACCTGGGCTCGCAACTATCAGGGCAGGTTTGCAAGTATTGTGTTGACTGGACCCTCAGCCTCTGAGTTCTCCACCGAACTGAGATTTCAGCAGTAATGCTAATCCTGGGAGCATCTATTGAGTAATGGTGGCGCAGGTACAAGTCGAATGTAATCACTCCTGAGGTCCGCGTAAGTTGCAAACCCAATTTGCTAAATTATATTTTAAATGGAGTCAGATAAACGAGTAAAACTATAGTAACCACTAAGCGTACAATACGGCCCCGTTTGAGAACGGAGAATATTAAGAATTGTACTGATCCGTTTCTGGCCAGCTATAAGCGGGATATGGGGCAGGTCAATCCATATCCGACCCATGGCAACGGACCCAGTATATTCTTAAACATAATTGTGCTCTGTTCTTGTACGGAGGATACTAATTAACCCAACTAATGTTCTCCCAGCAACGCCAGAAGGACAAGCACGCAAAACCCCCTTCGGCCCCCGCTAAATTCCGTCATTGGGTTAGCTGTGGGGTTTTACAGTATTTTCAGAGATCATCCGAGAACAGGCCATGCTTATTCTCATAAGTCAGCAGAGTTGGCAGATCTACCCAGTAAAATGTCCAAAGTTAATTCAACTTAAATGTGTCCAAATCGGTACTTATTTATGTGTCCAAATTGGTCCTATTTAGGTAGGTATTGCCCCAAAAGCCCAAAGCATGTGTTTCTACCTCAAGTTAAAAAATTTATTTTCCCCATAGAAAGTCAATGCAGACAATAAAAGCAAAGTGCATTCTGGGTGATTGCTGGACTATAAATGTTCGCTTATTCCTTCTGCCACATAACAGCTTCTCCAAAACGAATAGAATGTCCTTGGTCTTACAAAGCGTAGTATTCACTATACTATCACTTTACTATCAAACACAAATTCAGAACTCCACTTCTAACCCCGGAAACTGTTCTCCATTTTCTCCTTCGCTGCTGATGACTTTGCTGATTTTTTCAATGAGAAGGACACAGACATCCGCAGATCCTTTGTAACCACCGCCCCCCTCTCTGTGCCCTTCCCCCCCTCTAGGCCCATCCCTTCCTTTTCCACTTTCTCCCCCCTTACAGACTCAACTCCTGCTCTCACACAGCCCTACAACCTGTGCCCTTGACCCTATCCCCTCTTCTCTTCTCCAGACTATCACACCTGACATTCTCCCATTTGTCATCTCCCTTGTCAACTCCTCCCTGTCTTCCGGCTGTTTTCCAGCATCCTCCAAGAGGGCCTACATCACCCCGCTGCTAAAAAAGCCTACTCTGGATCCCTCTATCATCCAGAACTACCGGTATCTCTTCTTCCTTTTCTATCTAAAAAAATAGAACGAGCCGCTTCCAGTCAACTTTCTTCTTTCTTTTCTAACAACAACCTGCTAGACCCCCATCAGTCTGGCTTCAGATCTGGCCACTCGACAGAGACCGCGTTCCTCTCCGTCAGTGAGTCGCTCCATGCCGCACGAGCAGCCTCCCTCTCCTCTGTCCTCATTCTTCTAGATCTCTCTGCTGCCTTCGACTCTGTGGATCACTCCATCCTCCCATCCTCCCTGTCAGCAACGGGCATCTGTGGCACAGCCCTGGACTGGATTGAGTCCTACCTCTCTGGTCACTCCTTCCAGGTTGGCTGGGCTGGTACGGTATCGACACCTTGGCCCCTTGCCACAGGAGTTCCCCAGGGCTCAGTCCTAGGCCCGCTTCTTTTTTCTCTTTACACTCGTTCCCTTGGCCCTGTGATCACTGCACATGGACTATCCTACCACTGCTATGCGGACGATACCCAACTCTTCATCTCATTCCCACCATCTGACACACAGGTTTCAGCCTGTATCTCTGCTTGCCTGAGTGACATCCAGAGCTGGATGGACAACCACCATCTAAAGCTCAACCCAGAGAAATGAAGACTGAAATGATAGTCATCCCTGCTATTACCTCTCCCCATCTGGATCTCTCCATTTCCCTAGGCGATACCACACTTACGGCATCACCCAGTACAAGGAACCTCGGCGTGGTGATGGACAGCAGACTGTCCCTCTCCGAGAATATTGCGGCGGTGACCCGGTCATGCAGGTTCTTCCTATACAACATACGGAGAATCTGCCCCTTTCTCACCCCCTACTCGACCCAGCTCCTGGTCCAAGCGATGGTTCTGTCCCGCCTGAACTACTGCAATTCCCTCTTGGCTGGCCCCCCAGCATCCACGATCAGACCCCTCCAACTTATCCAGAATGCAGCAGCTCATCTGGTCTTCAACCTTCCCAAATACTCACACGTCACCCCCCTGCTTACTTCCCTCCACTGGCTGCCTGTCATGGCTTGCATCAAATTCAAAACATTGATGCTAGCCTTCCAATCAGTTAAGGGGTCTTTCCCAGCTTACCTACAAAAAATCATCAGACCCTACACCCCTGCCAGACCTCTTCGTTCAGCCTCCACAGGCCACTTGGCACCTCCCCCTCTCCAAACTTCCACCTCACGCTCACGACTACTGTCTGTTCAGGCTCCACGGTGGTGGAACAAACTCCCCATTGAGGTCAGAACTGTAGAATCTCTTCCAATCTTCAAGCGCAAACTAAAGATTCACCTCTTCAAGCAGCACCTCTCCCCGTCCCTCCCTACCTCCCTGTGAACCTTAATTGTTGTCTTTCTGTAATGTACTTATATATTTTTTTGTGTATCAGTATTTTTAGTTTGGCTAGGTAAGCAGTGTTTGGCTAGTTAAGGGGTGTAAGGCGGAAATTATTAATTATTATTAATTATTAAATTATTATTCTGGCATTATCACTCAGGGCTGGTCAGCTTGCTGGCTTCCTCTGGTATTGTGGAATATGTGGCTGTAAAGTAATTTAACCCAGAAGCATGCACCATTAACCCCCACTATCTCCGCACCCATACGGGCAGGAGCCTGTGGGGGAAGACTCAGGCCTCCAGCCGTAAAACTCGTTACGACGGGGCAACATCCTTTACGGCACGGGAAGGTTTCAGAGGGCACGGCCTGTTGGGCCCATTATTCCCTTCGAACCCCCCTTTATTGCTCTCTCCCTCTTTACTCAGTCACTAAATGATGTGTACAGCATTGGATGTTTCATGACAAAGTCAGTTTAGATAATATTCATGTTTGGTATTATTCTGATTGTTTCAGTGCGACTGGTGCAATGGTTTTATTTCTGCAACAGCAAACCCTGGACATCATAACCAACCAGGAGAAACTGTGTGGAGCTCTGCCCCAGTGAAAGCCATGTGCCTCAACCCCCCTGCATTTCCTGGGGAGGCGTGGCTCCAAATTACAGATGGGTGACCCATTTTTAGGGTTAACATCAAAGGCCAGATTTTGGATTTAAGGACAGTAAACTAAGCAATCTGTGAGAATGCAATCAGCCTCCGGTGCACACAGTGCACGTAATTTCTATGTACAGGGTGTCTGTAGCCAGACTCCCGTATGTAGCTTTTATTACCTGGTATGACTTTTAAGACTCCGTAATTTGGTTTCCGTTGTAATGTTTTTTGATTTGGAACTAGTGTGTAATTACGTATGTAACCTGCCTGGTAAAATAAATTGTTAAAACTTGATCTGTGTGGTTTCGCTTACTGACACTCAAAGTTATACAGGGGATGCTTGGTTTACCCCCTCGAACTGGTCTAGGGAGGATGAATATTTACGCTTAATGTATCACGGCGTATAGCACCCGTAGACCTATGAAGGTAAATCCCCCGCCTCCGCGTGGTAGTTAATTCATGTCGAGCACAGCCGTAGCTAGGTTGGTCTGCTTGGGTCCCTAGGCTGTAAACAGATATACCCAAGAGTAGCTATTCCTGCGACCTCTGATGACTACAGATAGCTAGTCAGTTCGTGAGACGTGCACATAACGCGCGATGTGACATGCGGCGGTACCAGCAGAGGACTGTTCGGAGAGTGAATCTCAGTACAGGATTCCTATAGCGATCAAGTCAAAATTATAAATACGACATCCACTAAATGTGGATAACTAATCTAAATTATTATTCTAAAATGGAGTCAGATAAACGAAGGTGAATCTATTGGCCCTATTGTGGAGATTCTGGGTCAGCCCGGACCAGTAAAGAGCGGAAGGCAGAGTGGTACTACTGCCTTTGTATCGTGGTTTGTTTATTGGCTGATCTAGACTGTCTGCATAGGGGCCACTAATTTTTAACCCTACTAGTATTCTTTCAGCAACACCAGAAGGACGAGCACGCTGATACCTTCAGCCCTCGCTAAATTCCGTCATTGGGTTAGCGTGGGGTTTTACAGGGGTTTGGTCATACTTTTGCATTTGTTTGTTTGTTTGTTTGTTTGTTTGTTTGTTTGTTTGTTAAAAAAAAAATAATAATAATAATAAAAAATCAAATAGGCCCTGGTCCTTATCTTTGTTGTGCAGGTAGCAGTTGAAATTGTACTTCCCTCTAGGATCTTTCAGCGCACTTATCCCTGGTTATGGGTATGCACTTTGTTGTACGTCACTCTGGATAAGAGCATCTGCCAAATGCCATTAATGTAATGTAATGTATTCAGTGAGGACAAAACTTTTACAGAAATAGAAAATCTTCTACTGCAGCATTGCAGAATCTCGGCATCTTGGCTGTTCTTACTACAATGGACAGCTTCTTTCTAAATGCCCTTTTGGTTTCATGTAAACAGGTACAAAGTTTTAAACAGAAACACTAAATCGTGAAATTAAATGAGATCATATAATTTATTATTTCATCTTGGGATTTAATTATTATTAGGAATCAGGAGTCACAAATAACCTGTTAATTGTGTGATTTTATTTTATTAAAATATCTTAGGAATAGGAATGTGGTGTCATAAAACTTAAAGCTAATGCAATGTCACTCAGCTTCTAAATTGCGAATTCATAGACTGATTTCGATATATATTGTAATTAAATTATGTATCACTTTTTTAGCCATCAAGATTGAACATTACATTTAATTCCAACGTATTAGATGCGTTAACTTGAGACATTTCTGTCAAATGTTCCCAAACACAACAAGCAGTATTTGTAAATTCATTCATCCTTTTTATATAATTTAAAAAAAAAATTTTTATTAAAACATTTTCCTTCCGTCTGAAGACAAAAATTTCGTTGGCCAACGTGCTACTGTCTCCCGCTGTGATTCTCCGTGTTTCCTATTGGTTAATTCATTCATTTACCTCAGCAATGCGGCTTCGCTCGAGGAACTGTCCAGCACCGAAGTGCTGAAAGATGATTGAAAGCCATTCTGCGGAATCGAATTACCAAATGTTCTCGTTATTCCAGTGTGCTGTGTAGCCTACGTGAACTTCCACATATTCCAGTTCCACATATCCTAGCATCAGCATGCTTCAAATGAAACTGATTAGACAGTATTTAAATGTCACTCATCAAGTGAAGGAAAAAGGATTCAACGGATACCGAGAGACAGAAAATTGAGCACGCGCGTCAAATGCATAACTGCTTACGTGCATTCGTCGTCGTGATGTGGAATTTGAAGGGAAAACGCCTTGGTAATTTTCCAAGATATACTCGGCTAAACGTAATACTGGATAATTTTCCAAGACTAAACATGGCCACTAGTGTTTCGTTTCGTGAAAAATCGAACACTTAAGTAAATTGACACAGGCGATTGATAAATATCGTCTGCCTTCTGTTCTTGAATAAAAAGGATATATTGCTATTTTTAGATTTATCTCCCCCTCCCTTTCGGTCCCCCCTCACCCCGCCTGTCTCTCTCGGGATTCGAGCACAGCTCCTACTCCAGGTAGATTCGAAATTGACGTCAGACCACGTCGTAATTTGACGTGTAAACATTTTTTTTTCTTTTCGTGGTTTACTCCATAGCTTTCAGCGTCTACTCAATAAGGCAAAGAAGCGGCTGTACGTTCGCTTCTTCTCAACTGTTTGCCAGATTTCTCTGTAGATACATGTACATAGCAGCAATTATAAACATTACCAGCGAAAGAGTGCTTATTTATTGCTCCGTTTTGTTTTATCCATCTTCCTTGGTCGCTTTGTAAATACAGAAATCAATATATTTAACATAGTTGTATTTTCTGCAATGGATGTGAGATGTCGCCCGCTGGTGATGTACTCTGCTCTACTGGTTCTCTGTGCCATCGCTCGCGCTGTGGACGCTTCTGCCGAGAACAGGCAGTATCTCAACGAATGGGCGGTGGAGGTTCCGGAGGGACGCGACGCCGCCCGGGCAATCGCCAAAGAATTGGGCTACGAATTAGTCAGACAGGTAAAGATGGAATGTTGATAATTAAAGCACAATCTTATTGTTCGTTTGTTGTGTGCAGGTGCCTCGTTTATTTGCATTTCATTCTGTAACAATGGCCTTAATGAAAATACGACCAATCTGTTTGACATTTTGCAATTCAGAATATATGCATGTTTTGACACTATCTTTTAAGATTCCAGAAGACTCGGGTTTCACATATTTGGTTGTATTCATTTTATTTTCTTGTGCATGCTACTGTGCCCAGAGACAGCGAACGTCAGCCCTGTTGCTGCTTACACCGTCTCTATTGACGTAGGCAACGTTTCACTTAAATAAAAGCATTTACATCAAAGTATGACGCCTTGGTCCTGCGTATGCTCCGGCTCATTTTCGAGCATGGCAATTAAATGTTGAATCCGCATCTTGATCGTCACAAGGAAACGTAGTAACAATATGCCACACTTAGTTTGATAACTAGAAAAAACTCGAATCGTTTTCATAAACCAATGGATTACATTTTTAAACAGTGACGCTATTCAAACGAATGGAGTTTCTTATAGTTACATGTTTATTTGCAAGAACCTATCGGTGATTCAGTGAAAAATGTGTAGCCTACATCAGATAATGTGAACATAATTATTGCGTGTTCGAATGCTGTAGCCGACTGCCTTCCTTGATTTACCGTTGTTGATGTTGTTGTAGTTGTTGTTATTTTTTTGTCTGGAATTACCATAAATAATTAATTGAAAGTGCGTTTCTGTGTTTGGTGATTGATAAAGATCAAGTATACGTGCTCACAGCGTGCTCTCTAGTTCTTTCCGCGTGTAAAAGAGAAATGTTTTAGGTCAGTTCGTGTTCGTGGCGCCTGTGGCGCTCTCATTCCTCGGCCGCGTGGGCAGCAGGTAGCCCCATAAACCTTGCAGTGATTTTCATGCTCCCACGTTATGCATAGGTTAATCGGCCGACCTATGGCAACAGGGTGGTTCCTTTCATTATTTAGCCCAGTTGTTGCATACAGTCGTCCTCCAAATGGTTATAATAAACTTGCTGATAGCCCACTCAGCTACTGTTTTCTACTGGTGAGAGAGACATTCAAGAACAAAACATCAGTTTATTAATTGTAACCGTTTTGAGAACGTTTCGTTTTCAATGAGTACCTATACGTTAAAATAACGTTAAAATAATTACAATAAATGCGTTTGTTTTGCTTTTCCTAAGCTTTTAAAAATGTTAAATGTAGTATTGGTGTAAGTTACCACTCAATCATTAATTATTAACAGGTGTTAATTATTAACGAGGGGGAGACAATGCGTCGGAGGGAAAGCGACATTAATTTTTTCCCCTCCAACAAAGAAATGAAATTTCTCACCAAATGCGATAGAATCACAGAAAATCTGTCAACAACCAATACAAATCTATAATAGGAAGTAAACAGTCATACCTTCAAAATGCAAAGGAGTGTTTTTTTCCTTTTTTATTTTCTTTCTTTTATCTAACACCTGCCCACTAAAAAAATATTCCCATTAATTTAGTTAACACAAAAAAACAAACAAGCACTGGTAACATTTAATTTTCAATCAGCATTTCAGACCTATTTCACCAATCGTTTATAGTGATTTTAATGACTTAAATAAATAAGTAAATTGTTCATGTAAATAATAACTGTTCTTAATTAGACTATAGAATAGAATGGCATGATTTGTTTGTTACCGCAAGCCCTCTAGCAGCTGTGTTAAAAGAACGAGGCCCATGCTTGATTTGAACAGCAAAACTAACGCGTGTAAACTGCTTTCCTCCTTGCAGATTGGGGCCCTAGAAAACCATTACTTATTCAAACACCACAGCCACCCTCGCAGAGCCAAAAGAAGTGCGGGCCACGTCACCAAGAGACTGTCAGAGGATGACAGGGTAGGTCCTTCCTTTAAAAACCTTTATTACTCACAAAAAACTACATTTTAAGTTAAATGTTTGCATTTGCTGAAAGCCTCAAAAGACAGGAAATTAAATTGAGCCTGCACTCCACCAAGGTATCAGCACAGATATCCGACAACATGCTACAGCCGTGTACAATGTCTACTATTCATCAAAATATATACGTGGATCCCATCTACCAGCAAAAATCGTATTTTTCCATTCATTGATTATAAATTCTTGGTTAAATTGACTTCTTAACCAAAGGTTTTGTTTTCACAATGCATGATTCAAAAGTATAGTTAGTGTCATTGTTTTTTCAGCGATGATTCTGCTGTCTGAAATGCATTTCTTCAGTCAGGTCTATTTCAAATTTTATAAAATTAGAAGCACATACATTTCTCAATTACCAATATAATTTCTGGGCATTAACATTTTTCATGCTAATTGTATAGGGGTATCCATAACACAGAAATTGTGCAACGCATCTTTACCAAAATCAGTCGTAGTAGACCTGCAAAATGAGATTTTCAATAGAAAAGCCAACCAAAGCAAACATAGAGCGAGCGCTATGATAATTTATTTGTTATGAATTTATCTAAATAAATCTTTATAAAGATCTGAGCAGCCTATGCCAGCCCAGAATGGCCCACCAGACATTCATTTGGGCCATTTATTAAATCATTTTATTTATAAATGATTTGTACAAAATGTTTTCTGCATCCATCGGTAAATACAAACAAGGGCTATGTTATTCCTTTCCCTGTTATCGAATAATGGTGAAATCTAGAGGCCAGCTGTCTGTTTCCACCCTGGCGACCAGGCCAGACCAAGCAGATGACTAGACAATTGAATGACATTTGCAATGAGTGTGAATCCTGTTGGTATTGACATGCCAAGCCACTCCACGCCACTGGGTCTTTTTTACAATGGGACCCAAATTAGTCATCCTTTTCAGGGAAAAGAATAGCCTGGTGGAGTAGTGGGGCGACATGGCTCAGGCAGTAAGAGCAGTCGCCTGGCAGTCGGAGGGTTGCCGGTTCGATCCCCCGCCCGGGCTGTGTTGAAGTGTCCCTGAGCAAGACACCTAACCCCCAAATGCTCCTGACGAGCTGGTCGGCGCCTTGCATGGCATCCAATCGCTGTCGGTGTGTGAATGGGTGAATGAGAAGCATGAATTGTACAGCGCTTTGGATAAAGGCGCTATATAAATGCCAACCATTTACCATTTACTAGGCTTTTCTGGGACCCACATTATACACGCCCTTGATCCATTTTAGGTCCCAACCCATAGTTTATGAAACATTGCTCTACGCAAAAATGCCCGCACTCGGCTCTTCAACATCTCCATGTGGTGGTCTCCTCGCTCCTCGACTGACCCAGACATTGATTGAGGTCCGCCATCTTTAAAGACATTCCAAGCTGTTAAATGTTCAATGAAGGGGCTAGGGGCCTATTGGGAGCTACCCGAGGGATTCCTGAGCAAGGAGAGGCATATGAATGATCACCTTACAGATCCACCTCTCCCCAACTGCCACATCTGTAACCAACGTGGCTTCAAACTGACGCTTGAATGAGCAACGATGTTCACTTTTCCTGGGGATCCAAGTTGGGGGAAAATGGAACCAGACTGAAGGGGCCTACATCACACAAAGCGGGATAACTGCACTGAGTAAAATCTGGAACAGCCATTTTATTTTGTTCATTGTAGTTGTCCAGTTAACTCCCTAATCCTGCTTGCTGATACAGGCCCCAGGGCTGTGGAGATGAGTGTGAATATCAGGAAGACCAGGCCTGCTCATGTGCAGGAGCCCCCAGCCAGCATCAGCAGACAGGAGTAGCCTGCACAGGTTTCTAATGAGATTAGACTGAGATCAGAGACGCAATAACATCTCCTGTCTGCTGTAACAGGGGAAGGGTCACTTCTGCTAAAATGGCGCACTGCCCATGGGAAATATAACCAATAAAGGGAATGCTTCCCTGTGTCTCTGTGCATGTGTGTACATGTGTGAGTCTGTGTGTAGATGTCTGTGTGTGTGTGTGTGTTTGTGTGCGTGTGCGTGAGCGTGCTTCCCTGTGTGTCTGTGCATGTGTGTACGTGTGTGTGTCTGTGTGTGTACATGTCTGTGAACATGTGTGTGTCTGTGTGCGTATGTATGGCAACAGGGTTGCACAAAGTTTTTCGGCACACAGACCTGCATAAACCCCTCCCCCTGGTCTGCCCGTCAAGGTGTCGTGGGCGGAGCAGCAGTATGAGATGCAGCGGAGGAAGCGCGCCCCGCTGGGGGCGGGGTGCCGGGACTGCCCCGCAGACAAGCTCTTCGACGACCCCATGTGGAACCAGCAGTGGTACCTGGTGAGTTTCTACACCTCTTATGGAGGTGACCATTTTTGACAAGTAAACTTCCCTTGTCAAGCAAACAGTACCTTAAAACGAGCTAATATTTTATACTTGAGAAGAAATAAAAGATGACACAGTTTTTCCATTGCATACAGAATGTGTATTACTGCACTGTCTCTGTGTGTGATTGTTTTTACACATCCTATTGCTTAGTGTAATTTGTACATGTGTTGTCGTGCTTGTGTAGTGTGTAGACATGTTGTACACTTCTAGCGTGTCCTTTGTTGACATGTTGTGTTCTTCTTGTGTGCAGATTTGTGTACTGTTCGTGTGCAGTTTGTAGACATTTTGTGCACTGCTAGTGTGTAGTTCTTGGGTTGTGCTTGTGTAGTTTGTAGACATGTTGTGTAGTGCTTTTGTAGTTTGTAGACATTGCGCAGTGTTTGTGTAGTTTGTAGACATGTTGTGTAGTGCCTGTGTAGTTTGTAGACGTTGTATAGTGCTTGTGTAGTTTATAGACATGTTGTGTAGTGCTTGTGTAGTTTATAGACATGTTTTGTAGTGCTTGTGTAATTTGTAGACGTTGTATAGTGCTTGCGTAGTTTGTAGACATGTTGTGTAGTGCTTGTGTAGTTTATAGACATGTTGTGTAGTGCTTGTGTAGTTTATAGACATGTTGTGTAGTGCTTGTGTAGTTTATAGACATGTTGTGTAGTGCTTGTGTAGTTTGTAGACGTTGTATAGTGCTTGTGTAGTTTATAGACATGTTGTGTAGTGCTTGTGTAGTTTATAGACATGTTTTGTAGTGCTTGTGTAATTTGTAGACATTGTATAGTGCTTTTGTAGTTTATAGACATGTTGTGTAGTGCTTGTGTAGTTTGTAGACGTTGTATAGTGCTTGTGTAGTTTATAGACATGTTGTGTAGTGCTTGTGTAGTTTATAGACATGTTTTGTAGTGCTTGTGTAATTTGTAGACATGTTGTATAGTGCTTGTGTAGTTTGTAGACATGTTCTGTAGTGCTTGTGTAGTTTATAGACATGTTGTGTAGTGCTTGTGTAGTTTATAGACATGTTGTGTAGTGCTTGTGTAGTTTGTAGACGTTGTATAGTGCTTGTGTAGTTTATAGACATGTTGTGTAGTGCTTGTGTAGTTTATAGACATGTTTTGTAGTGCTTGTGTAGTTTGTAGACGTTGTATAGTGCTTGTGTAGTTTATAAACATGTTGTGTAGTGCTTGTGTAGTTTATAGACATGTTGTGTAGCACTTGTGTTGTTTGTAGACATGTTGTGTAGTGCTTGTGTAGTTTGTAGACGTTGTATAGTGCTTGTGTAGTTTATAGACATGTTGTGTAGTGCTTGTGTAGTTTGTAGACGTTGTATAGTGCTTGTGTAGTTTATAAACATGTTGTGTAGTGCTTGTGTAGTTTGTAGACGTTGTATAGTGCTTGTGTAGTTTATAAACATGTTGTGTAGCACTTGTGTAGTTTATAAACATGTTGTGTAGCACTTGCATTACTTATTACTAATGCTAATGCTAATGCTAATACAAATAATGTTTCCGGTTCTGTCATCACTGAAACACCACCAACCAGACCTGGATCCAATAGACCTGGATACAATAAACCAGGGTTCATTAGATGGCAGTAAAATTCAAGCAGAATGATAATGTAAGAAATATGTTTACAGATGCGCTGAACTAAATTCTCTGTCTGTCTGTGACTGACTTTTGCTAGTACAGCGCTGGTTCTAGGCATAGGCCAGAAGGGCAACCTGGGGCACCATGGGGGGGCTGCAAAACTGACAAATGGTAACCTGTATGCTGCTGTTGGGGAGACTCTAGGAGGCGCCACCACAACTCAATGGGGCCAGGCTGATTGTAACGCACTTCACCCCAGAGGAATGAAAGCAGGCGTATCCCTCCACTGCGGGAGATAGTGACAAACTTAGCAACGGTCCTGACAGGAACCGGCTGTTTTTAGTCTGCAGGGCTTCAATCAACTTTACTGGGGATCAAACCACTCAGGGGTCTTACTTTCAACTGTAAAGTAAATTTGTGAAGGGATCTCTTTTACCCAAATAAGCCAAACTTTAATCAGAGCAAGGTTCTCACTTTAACCAGAGCAAGGTTCTCACTTTAACCAGAGCAGGGTTCTCACTTTAACCAGAGCAAGATGGTGTAGCTTGAGTGCAAAGGGAGGGAAAAACCCGGAAGTGCTTAATTTAGAACAGCATTCTGGGAGAGCAGACATTACCGCCACGTCTGCACTATTACAAGTGAAGTGTAGATGTTCCCTTACCACCATACAAACAAGGAAATTACGTATTTTACAGTAACCAGAGACGCTGTGGTCTGAAATGAGCCAGGGGTTTGTGATTCACAGAGGTCTTGTGGGATTCAGGGAAGAACAATTAGTGGTTTACGGTCAAGTCATCCATCTTTGAGGCTTACTTCAGCCGCACAGGAAGGAACACTAAAAATCATATTCCTCAGTCCGCTCTATTCTTTAGTTTTAGATAGATCGATCATTACATTTAGGTAGCGCTTATCTAGACACTCAAATTGCTTCACAGTGATGAGGAGGAAACTCACCTCAACCACCACCAATGTGCAGCACCCACCTGGGTGATACAACAGCAGCCATTTTGCGGCAGAATGCTCACCACACACCAGCTGAGATGGAGAGGGAGAGAGCCGATATAATTAACAGCCCCTAAAAAACAGCTTGACAGGAACTGCAATGACTTGGGATAAATTGGGAAAACCACTGCAACTGAAAATGCAGTTTAGTTTGTGCACATCATGTGGAGATACATGGCTAGTTAGCGTCTATTGTATATTGGCTACATCGTTTTACTGTGCAGCAGTACTTTATGTTCTTTAGCACATTAGTACAGTGACTGAAAACTGTATGTCCTTTAGCACATTAGTACAGTGACTGAAAACTTTATGTCCTTTAGCACATTAGTACAGTGACTGAAAACTGTATGTCCCAATTTACTGTAACCTTTCTGTGCCCCCCCCCCCCCCAAATTTTGCTATGATACAATCCAAAACTATCCAATATAGTAACTAAGCAATGATTAATAGATAAGATCCAAAATAGATAAGATCCAAAAAAACAAACATGTTTAAACGTATACATGCAACCAAAGTTTGGTTGAGAGTGCTAAAACATATTGACGTCACTTATTTGCTCAAGAGCAAACCTGCTGTAAGATTATGGACATTTAAAGGTAAAATTGGTAATTTCGTACTTCTAACAGGAAAGAGAGGAATTGCAGCAACATACACCTTCAAACCACAGCACTGTTTATCCCACCCCTTCTCTGTGAACACGCTGACGTTGAAACGTCATTGGCTGTGGCAATTATAACCAATTTTCAACCAGTGAGCTTGAGTTATTATACAGTTATACAATGTTTTGGTACAGAGTGTCGGGCCTTCAACTGTATATTTCAAAGCCCAAATTTTAAGACTAGAAACACAGGCAGAGGGTGAGTCGACATGTCAGTGAGCCTTTTTTCAATGATAGGAGAGGATGATAGAATGGACTTGTAACAATGTTTGAACACAAGAATCCTACCTATTGTACCTTTAAATTAGTATTTTGTGAGGCTTCATAATGATACAGATCTATTTTTGCACATTGTATTGCTTGGCTCAGATCGTTGCTCTTCATCCAGGTTGATGTGTTGTTACATCCTTTTAATCGGGTGAAGACCGCTCCCCCCCCCCGAGTATCTTGCTTCATTTCTCCGAGCGGTATCATCGCAGCCGCTGGGCTAAAGTGGCTAAAGTGGCAGCAGTGGTCGCTGTAGGCTCGGTATTCTCTCCTCTTCAGCGCTCAGTTTGCCAGCCACACCGGACTGAGTCACCGCATGCGCTTCCGTGCGGGGAAGAGATGGACAGTGCAGCCAACCCACCGCCGATTACGCGCCAAGCTGGGGCCGTGGTCAGCGCTGGCACAGACGCCATTCACCCAGGGTTCTGAGCTGGTTTACAGTGGTTTGCGCTGTGTTTTCAACACTTCTAGCTGGTCACACTTCTAGTGGCTGGTCAAAGCTGGTAAAGCTGGTGGTCGGCTGCTGGACTAGCTGACTCTATACTGTAGGCTGGTCAGGTGGTGATCAGCTGGTCGACCAGCTAAAAGTGTCAAAAACACAGCTTCAACCAGCTTGACCAGTTTAAGCTGATTTAAGTTGTAATTTCCAGCTGGGAACAGAATAAGAGCCAGTACTTTAGCTATACCTGACTCGGCTTTTGGAATCAGAGCCAGTACTTTAGCTATACTTAACTGCCCCACATACAATTTCCCATGTAATAGGGTGTTTTACCGTTGGTATAACACAGCAACATTCTGTTTCTATAGTAACTAGGCTTGTGCTCGGCTGCTTCAGCACAGATGCTAAATGTTAGTGTTTTTGCCTGATGCTATGGTCTCTACCGATGATGAACTGAATGTACTGTACATCAACCCCCCCGCAGTAAGTGGGCTTTGAAGTGACTAATGCCAGTATCTGTGACGACCGACAACACCCCAGTGACTGAGTCAGTGGCTGTACTTCCTCAGGGCTCCCCGATGACTCGTTCCCCGACCTTTGACCTGTGACTCAGTCAGTGTTTGTCAGTGGATGCATCACAGTACAAAAAAATATATATATTCTTTCCTCCACTGGTCTCCTCCTATCGAGACTCCCTGATGACCCATTGACCTCTGTTTTTAGGTCTGAGTGTCTCTGTGACACTCTCTGCTTTCTCCAGATCACATCACACACAGGCTCTGTGACACTCTCTGCTTTCTCCAGATCACATCACACACAGTCTCTCTTTTCAAATCGACAGAACAGGCTAATCCCCCCACTAATCACTAATGAATGCCCCAGAATACCCCAGGATCCGCAGAGCAAGCTCACATACAGGGATCTGAAGAAAAGATTCAGTTGAGGTGCTAACAGTCTGGGTAAGAACCAGCCACACTGGCCTTTGCCCACCCCCAAGGAGCTGAGAGACAGCGTGACTGCAGTGGCTCATCCTTACACCTAGAGCCACTATACAGCTGCAGACACCGCTGCACTGTCGGATTCATCCGTTTTTTTAATCCCACGGCATGACCATGAATCACCCAGGTCCTCGGGTAGGGTGATGAACCTGCCCCCCCCCTTAGGGCCATTATCCAATTAAGTGTATGCTAATTGAGTCATCGCCTATCAGCCCCCCCCCCCCCCCCTCTCGAGAGGACAGGTTTAAAAAGCTCCCTGAGTATGAGAGTCTGCCAAACAATGGTGCCTTTTGGAGAGCCGCTCTGACACGGCACGCGATTAGAGCTACATTACCGGCTGCCGATAACAGCCGCTCAGCCGTGGGGCGACGCTTTCTGAGAGAGGCCCGGCGCAGAGACCTGCTGCCTTTAGCAGCAATTGCAGGTTTGATTCCTTGACTGGGGCACAGCTGTTGTCCCAGCGACTGAAGTAATTAGCCTCAATTACTTCAGAGCTGAATTTACATGTACAAGCTGGACGGGTTTCTGTTGTTAAGATCATCTGCAAAATGCAAACATAATTCCATTAAAATGACATAAACATTGGCATTCACACATTGATCAATATACAGTATGCATGACAGTGTGTGCTAACATAAAAATATATTTTATAAATAACATTTCAAAATAAATATGTAATATATACATGTGTGTTTAGGCACAGTTTTTTCCCCAGATTAGGGATGGGAATACCCGGTCTTGTAGGGCCGGTGTGTATGCAGCTTTTAATTTCCACTAATCACCCTGGCTAAATGAGGTGACTGGCTGTACACACCAGAGCTGGTTTGTTCATAGATTAGAGGGGTATATCACAAAGCGGGATTACTGAGTTAGCTGTATACGTTCCCCGAGTAAAACCTGGAAGCCTCCCAAAACTGGAACATGGACTGACATAATAACACTTGTTCTGGGTTTTACTCTAAACGTATTCAGCTAAGTCAGTCATCCTTCTTCTAGGGATAACTACGTAATTAATGCCAGAATTTGGTATGAAAACCAGACGCAGTCTGTCGTTGCCCACCTCCGCCCCAGACTCACTCTCCCTCTCCCTCTCTCTTTCTCTTCCCCCATCTCCCCCCCCCCCCTCTTTTCTTTGGTTGCGGCTTATTCAAGCAAGACACCAGGACGTCCCCGTCCCAGCCAAAACTGGACCTGCACGTCATCCCGGTGTGGAAGAAGGGCATCACGGGGAAGGGCGTGGTCATCACGGTGCTGGACGACGGGCTGGAGTGGAACCACACGGACATCTACCCCAACTACGTGAGGACACCCCTCCGCACTTCCCCACGTCCCTCTGCATGTTCCTACAGCAGGGGTGCAGAGCAAGGCCCCATCCGCTTCAGGATTCTGTGCCAACTTCTGCTCCGAGTTATTTTATTAGCTAAATAATATATTCTTCAGACTTTTGTACATGCAACAGCTCCAGCCACATACTGCAACTGTTGTAACTGCGTCCTAAAGATTGCACTGTGCTCCAGCACAGGAGTGAACCTGCATCATTTCTAGAAAATAGGTTGGTAAATTTAGGTAATTGGTTGGAATTAGCTCGCAGACCCGCCCTCCAGGACCAGAGTTGTGCACTGCTGTCTTACCGTTGTAAGACAAGAAAGAAAGTACTTTAAATGTGCTTTGAGTATGCTTTAAATGAATCTTTAGTGGGAATAATGGCAGCCGTCACACATCACAGATTACGGATGCCGAGTCCAATAAAACACGGAATGGAATTTCCCTGTGCAGGCATAATGGTAAACACAAAATGGAATAGAGTTGGCGACAATCCTGGCTGCAATCCGCCAAGGTATGGAACCTTGGGGCATTTTCTGACGTTTTTTGCAAATGGGCATTTATTTGTTAGCAGAGGGGTTGTTTTTTATCTTTTCATATTTACAATACATTGTACATGAAGCGGTAGTCAACAAGGAAAAGCAGGTGGCATATTTAAGGCACCATTTATTCCTCATAAAAAAGAGTCCCCAGTCTGCGTGTTCGATCAGCCGGATGAAGCGTGATTTGGACTGTGCGAGCTCGTCGGGCAAAATAAAGACGTCACCGTCTGCGGACAGCGTTTAGAACATCGCGGGAGATGTTATTTTCCCTTTTGATTGCTGGTAAACAGTGCAGGAGGGTCACGTGAGCACGGAGCACGCCAGTCGATGTAAACAGAATCGGGGAAAGCACCCTGGTGTAGCCAGTCAGTCAGTCGCCCGTGAGACAAAGCTGAAAGAGAGCGATCAGAAAGCTTGTCTTCTATAATTAAACTGGCTAATTAAAAGGGTCGCAGTCGAGTGAGTCACAGTCAAGCTGAATTCAGTCTTGCTTGTGTTTTTTCCCCTTTCATTCGGCTTAATTAACATTGTTCTCATTGTTCTGCATTCTGCCTTGACCTCATGTCCTATTGATATGGCTGATGGCAGAGGCATGAAATCAAGCATAAACCTCAAATCCAGCCATAACAGAAAAACAACACTTGTATGCATGTATTTTTTTCAGTTGTGTGGGCTCATTTGTGAGGGTTTTTCTGGTAATACTGATTAATTATATTTTCCACACTCATGAACAATACTCAAATGGCTTCAAGATGGTTTGGCGACTTGACAATATTTTTGTGTCAGTATTGTGTATATTAATAGCCTACGTTAGGGCAATTTATTTTAGCAAAATTGAGGGCAATTTAAATTCCAACCAATCCTCAGTATCCATCTTCTCATTGGATAGTATATGGAGACTGTAGGCCTCTGGTTCTTTTTAACGCAACTCTCGCACACATTGTACTTTTATTCCGAGCTGAAGTTAAATGTTGTGTGAGCGATATGGATCAGCGTCAGTCATGAAAGTCAAATCGCACAAAGCATCGATGTGGAAATCGCATTCCCTATGGAAGGAGGCTTGGCAAACACACTATAACAAAACACTATATCCCGGGAACAGCGTTGTGTGTGCATTGCCGTCACCAAGATGAGCTCTCAGTGGAAAATCAAACTGGCAGACGAAGGCGGATTCCATTACCTTGCCTGATTGGAGACATTAGTGATATTCTGAGGTGTGCTGAGCTTAATTGCCTGCAATCGTGTTCGCCGCGGAACAGGCAGAAGACGCCAGAGTGACTTGGCCTTGCTGCGTGACTCATGGAGGGCAGAGAGTGACGTCAGTTTCCCATTGCCCATTTTATAACCAAAACGCAGTCACTTTTAGTCGTGCTATAATGTTTATTGTGCTCGGTTTTATAACATATTTATTCGTAGTTTCTTTCCATCTCTCTCAGATTAATGGTTCAGTGGGACAGCCTTTGTCACTGACCGGTAAAGCAGCTGTTTACAGTAGATAAGGCCGATCCATTTGTAGTTAAGTGATTTGATATTATTTGTTCTTGTTTAGGATCCAGCAGCAAGTTATGATTTCAACGACAATGACCCCGATCCATTTCCCAGATATGACTCGACCAACGAGAACAAGTAAGTCACACGTGTCAAAATCCAGTCCTGGAGTGCCAGTGTCTGCAGGTTTAACTCCACTGACCTGGTGTGAGAAAATAGAGTTGGTCAAACTGGTTATAAGCTGGTCTAGCTGCTAAACGAGCTGGGAGCTGGTCTGAACTGGTCAGTTGTCTCAAAACCTAGCTTGAGCTATTTTATTTCAGCAGGGCTGGCTTTGAGGGCCAGATTTGAGTATTCTTGGCCTATATAATCTGTGGGAAGAGCATACTGCCCCATTCTTTAACGGAAAAGGCATTTCTGGCCTTACATCTGTGTGTAAAGATGGGATCTGCAATGAGGGAAAAACACTGCTAATCAAAGAATCCAAATGATGGTAGGAGGCTTTGCCATCCTCCTCTCATTTGTCATTCCAAACTGTAATGTTTAAAGGTACAATAGGTCATTTCGGACCTCTTAACGGTCAAGAGAGGAACAGCAGCAACAAGCACCTTCAAACCACAACACTGTTTATCCCTCCCCCTTCTCTGTGAACGCGCTGACATTGAAACGCCATTGGCTGTGGCAATTAGAACCAATTTTCAACCAATGAGCTTGAATTATTGTACAGTTATACGATGTTTTGGTAGAGAGTGCCGGCCTGTCTACTGCATCTTTTCAAACCCAAATTTAAGGACTATAAACAGAGGCAGAGGGTGAGTCAACCTGTCAGTGAGCCTTTTTCAATGATAGGAAAATGGACTTACAATGGTCTTGTAACAATGTTTTAGCACAAAAATCTTACCTATTGTACCTTTAAAGATCATAATTACTTCTGAACCCGACTTAAGAGAGTGGATTTATAATTAAGCCTACAGCAATTCAGTTTCTATCATGTAACCATGATCAGAGTATTTAAAAAAGGAATGAAACATGGCCAGTTTCACAGTATCTGAATCTAAAAAGGCACAGATCATGCTGGTTGATGATGAGTCTGGCAGTGTTGCAGGGATTTCGAGACGAGCTGGCTGAAACACAATGCCGTTATTTTCCCCGTCAAACAATATGCACTCCACTCTCCATTGTGTTTCTGCTGGTTTGTTATCCAGCATCTACACAATTCACAACTGCTTGTGCTGTGGATTACAATGATACTTGTATGTGGTTTCATCAGACATGGACAATGTAAGGAAAAGATCTGAAAAAAACCTGAATAGACTAAATCTAAGATAGCTCCAGCAATGAGCGTGGGTGCGATAATCATGCTGAACACTACTGATGTGCGTTGGTGTGTAGTGCTATGACACACTAGCGGAGCTATGACCTGGTAAAAATTTGTATTCATTAATATAATTTGTCTTTCGTATGGTCTGGGTGTGCTGTACTCTCATTGTTATTGTCAGTTATGTTATATGTTCAGAGCTCGCAATTTGTTCATGGCTTTATGTTTTAGGTTTCGTGACCCTGGGGTATTTTTTGACACCGCCTTCTCTTTGCTTTCAGTTTGAAGATAAATTTTGTCCTTACACGTGGATATCAATGCATCCTCACCTCACCCTCCTTTTCCCACTGCAGCGTAGTCAGCCCTGGGTTGCCCTTGGCCCCACACTGAGGATTACCCAGAGCTATCTTATCCTGTGTCCACACAAGCATTTGTTAACCCTGGGCTAAGTGTTCGCACCTGCTGTTTTGGCACCGTGCTTGGGGATATTTGAGCGACAAACCCCAAAATGTCAGTGTTAACCCTGCTAACCCTGATGGCATTAGCCCACTTTAGATTGTGCAAGTGCTAACATTCACTTAGCCCAGGGATTAGGACAGTGTGAACAGTCCTATTTCTCTTAAAATCTATTTTAACCGTGGTAAATTATAACTGTGAAGCTAGGGTGGCTAAGTTGTAAAGAAAAGGTCCAGCCTTGAGGAATTGCTGTAGTCTATATCTGGCTCTATGCTGTAAATGGAGGTTGTGTAAAAATTCAAAAGCTGGCGTAGTCACTCTGTTTGAGAGTGAGCCTAAAAATATAAAGGAAAGGTGACCAAATTTGTTCATGATTTATTTTTAGTAAAAGATTCAGATTGAAAACTAAAAGGTATCTACATGGTGAAATGACTGGTGGTTAATACCATGTCTCTCTCCTATTATCGCAGACAATAGCTGCAACTTACTCCAGTTTCTAGCTTCTAATTCGCAAGATACCCGAGAACAGAGCTGAACGTACAACACCACACACACATGCGCGCACGCGCGCACACACACACACACACACACACACACACACACACATACACCAGCAGCCCTGCCAGAAACACTCTTTTGTTCGCATTATATCCTGAGTGCTCGTTTGTCTCCACTTGTGCAGTTCAGTCAGATGACCTTTAACACTTCCGGCACAAAGGAAATGACCAGGAGGAGAGACTGATCATTTAAGGTTATGGAGGCTTATGGAGCAGCACTGCATCTCTGAGTGCAGTCTCAGAACTGCATCAAATCATTATCTAGAATACTTTAACCCTATAAATTCCAGCGATATCTCTGCAGGCAACGGATAATTATTTTGACGAAATACTGTCACAAAGACTCTTTACATAATAACAGAAAAAGAAAACAAAAAAACAGCCCTAAAACAGCAAGCACGAGGTAAAAAACTTGTGGGTTAGCAGCAGACATTAAGTGCTCATTCCACCCAAGCTTTCTGATCAGACATTTAGCTTTTTTTCGTTGATGTTAGCAGTGGTTACACCTCTTGTTTTGTGGTCAGGCACGGAACGAGATGCGCCGGGGAAATCGCCATGCAGGCCGACAACAACAAGTGTGGCGTGGGCGTGGCCTACAACTCCAAGGTTGGAGGTAAGAGCTTGTTTATACTCAACCTACACACGCCATCTGTGGGTCATCCACAACTCTGGTGTGAGGTAAACATACAGTGCTGTGAAAAAGTATTTGCCCCCTTCCTGATTTCCTGTATTATTTCATATTTGTCACACTGAATGGTTTCAGATCTTTGCAATGTAATATGAGACAAAAGAAACCTGAGTAAACACAAAAAACTTTATCAACCATCCATGATAGTAATTGCCCCCTTAAAATTAATAACTGGTTGTACCACCTTTATCAGAAATAACATTCGGCTAAAGCTGGAATGGCAAAAAATGATTCCCATTTTAAGAGGATAAATAGCTGTTTATAGATTTCCAGGTGCAGCCTGTATTAGGTGGAATATAAAGATTTATTAGCAAATTGCTTTTCTGGGTCTGTTGTTTTTCTGACGGATTTGGATCATAATAGCAGTATCTAGTGAGGTTTCAGAATAGATAAATGAGGAATTAAGACTGTGCTGAAAAGCACACAGCAGATTAGAGCAGATGCAGTGGCACCCAGAAGCCAACCCTAGCACACACCCATGCTCACAATTCAGTTTCAGGTATCGTTGTGTCAAACTAGCTCACTTGCTAATGGTCAGACCTGGCTCAAAAACTTCTTTTTTTGGATTCTACGCTTGTTGAGCTTGTCTGAGCTGTTTTGGAACCTATAAAATACTCAAGCCCCGCCTTCTGGTCCTCTTGGTTGGCTCAGTTGCACCAGGCAAGATCAATAGAGAACAAAAAATTATTAGAATCCAATCCAAAAACCAACCTGGTTTGTACACACTCCTGCATAACACCCCCCACTTTAGGAAATGACAGCACAGCCCTGCACCTGTCTCCTGGTATTTCAGACCATAATAGGATTGTTCTGAACATTGGGCCATCTCAGGACATGTTGGTCCTCAGATCAGTAGTATCATTGTGGCTCAGAGAAGGGTTTTGTTTTCCTATGGTTTTCATTGTCTCAATTCTCCTCCATTTGTACAGTAATATCACCCATTCATATCTGCTCAGTCCCTTCTGGGAAGCTCATTTAAAACCTACTAGACCAGGGATCTTCATTCCTGGTTGTGGCGGGGGTACAGGGCCTACCCGTTTTGTTTTCTCCCTAATGTCCTCAACCGATTCAGACCCAAGAAATCAGTGAATTAACTGTACAATTGCCTGTTTTAATTGATAAATTAAGTGCTGAGTAACAACAAAAACCAGCGGATTTTGTGACCTGCCAGGACTGGGAATGAAGATCATTGCAATTGACCTTTATTGTAAAGTATACGCATAATAGGATCTTATGCTATTGCCAAACCTGGATGGCTTGGAAATGGCTGATGGAAGTCCACCTGGAACAAATGGTTTTGAGTGGCATATAGGTTAGGGAACTGGGCCTGTAACTCAAAAGTTGTGTGTTTCATTCTGCACTGGGTGCTGCCATTGTATCTCTGATAATTATAATATAACCTGTAATTAACCTGTATTGCTTTAATATGCAGTATATCCAGCTGTATAAAGGGATTATATGTAAAACTGCAAAAGCTGTGAAAGTGACTCGGAATAGGGTTAGAGTGTCTGCCAAATGCCTGTAATATAATGAAGTTGAAGAATGAGGCATTTTTCAATACATGAACTGAATTCCGTTAATTTCATGAATGGAATTGAGCCCAGTCTTGGTTTGTGTACACTGCAAAAAGTGTACTAGTCAAGCAATGAGACTTAATTTTTTGAGCTTGTTTTAAGTTACTGTTTGCTTGACAAGTGATTTTTTTTTAACCCCATTGTCAAATCTTGAAATTAGTTAACCACATTGGCAATATTTTTTCCTTATTTAGCGAAAAAGTTAAAGACATAAGAATTTCTAAGAATTTCCACTGATTTAGTTTTTGTTCTTGCTGTGTAATAAACATTATAGCTACTTTTCAGTACATGAATTGAATTCAGTTGATTTACTGAACAGGTTGAGCTGAGACAGATTTGACCCCACGCCTGGCTGGTGTAAGAGTACAGGAGTACAGGCTCCTGAATAGGTTGAAGTGAGACAGATTAGCTGGGAAAGAGTGCAGGGGTTGGGAATGTCTCTGAGCCTCCGTGCTCTCCCCCAGGGATCCGCATGCTGGACGGGATCGTGACGGACGCCATCGAGGCCAGCTCCATCGGCTTCAGCCCCGACCACGTGGACATCTACAGCGCCAGCTGGGGCCCCAATGACGACGGCAAGACGGTGGAGGGCCCCGGCCGGCTGGCCCAGAAGGCCTTCGAGTACGGCATCCAGAAGGTGCGCATACACATGCACACACATGTGGACATGCTCACACACATACACATACACACACGCACACGCACACATGCACACACACGCACGATGGCACGTGCACACATACTCACACACACGTGCACACACGCCTACAAACACCCACATGCACACACACACCACACATACACATGATGTGCACATACACCTACAAACACACGCACACACACACATACACACACTTACACCAAACATACACATACATACACACGTGCGCACAAACACACACATGCACAGGTACATATGTGCACATGCACACATACACCTACAAACACACACGTGCACACACACCACACATACACACTCATACATTTGCAGAAATCTGTTGAGTTTTCTGAATTGACTGGACAGATGTGGAGTTCTGAAATGGAAGTGAGTGAGCATGCAAACGTCTTCTGCAGGAAGTGATATTGCCCACTGCAGTGTGAGTGTGATGCCATCATATCTGAGACTAAATTATGAGCATGCGTGTAGTGCTATTTCCATGAACTGCGCTTTTATTTTTTTATTGAGTTTTTTTTTTTTTGAGAACGTGCATAATGGGAAAATGTCTCCTTGGTCACCAGGGGCGGGGCGGCAAGGGTTCGATTTTTGTGTGGGCGTCGGGGAACGGGGGCAGGCAGGGGGACAACTGCGACTGCGACGGTTACACGGACAGCATCTACACCATCTCCATCAGCAGCGCCTCCCAGCAGGGCCTGTCCCCCTGGTACGCCGAGAAGTGCTCCTCCACCCTGGCCACGGCCTACAGCAGCGGGGACTACACCGACCAGAGAATCGTGAGACACCTCTTCACTCCCGTCTCCCTTCAATCTCACTGCTGTCTCCTTTAATCTCACTGCTGTCTCCTTTAATCTCACTGCTGTTTCCTTTAATCTCACTGATGTCTCCTTCAATCTCACTGCTGTCTCCTTTAATCTCACTGTCATCCCCCTTCAATCTCACTGATGTCTCCTTTAATCTCACTGCTGTCTCCTTCAGTCTCACTGCTGTCTCCTTTAATCTCACTGCTGTCTCCTTTAATCTCACTGCTGTCTCCTTTAATCTCACTGCTGTCTCCTTTAATCTCACTGCTGTCTCCTTTAATCTCACTGCCGTCTCCCTTTAATCTCACTGCTGTCTCCTTCAATCTCACTGCTGTCTCCTTTAATCTCACTGCTGTCTCCTTTAATCTCACTACTGTCTCCTTTAATCTCACTGCTGTCTCCTTTAATCTCACTGCTGTCTCCTTTAATCTCACTGCTGTCTCCTTTAATCTCACTGCCGTCTCCCTTTAATCTCACTGCTGTCTCCTTCAATCTCACTGCTGTCTCCTTTAATCTCACTGCTGTCTCCTTTAATCTCACTACTGTCTCCTTTAATCTCACTGCTGTCTCCTTTAATCTCACTGCTGTCTCCTTTAATCTCACTGTCACCCCCCTTCAATCTCACTGCTGTCTCCTTTAATCTCATTAAAACACCCCTTGTTATTTTACTGTCATTATACTGTAATCCCCCTGGTATTCTACTGCCATTTAGATGTACTTTCAATAGACTCACTGTAATCTAACTGCCATCTCGTTGTTATCTCATTGGGATTTTTCTGTCATCTCACTGTGGTCTCAATGGGAATTTTCTCTGATTTTGTTTTAATCTCATTGCGATTTTACTATCATCACACTTTAATCTCGCTGTGACCTCACTGTCATCTCTCCATTTTCTGCAGTTTCTTTCCAGCTCACTACCGGCTCACTGTCTTCCTTCTGTGATCTCACTTTAATCAGTTCTCTGCTCGGTTATCAATACATACTCTCTGTTTCATTCTTCTTTTCTCCTCTTTTTTCCTTTTTTCGGATATTTTTTATACTCTTCCTCATCTCCTCGTCTCTTTCTTCCCCACTACCTTCTTTCTCTGCCATCCTCTCTTCACGTGGTTGTCGTGTTTCTTTTTTTTTCAGACCAGCGCAGATCTGCACAACGAGTGCACAGAGACCCACACCGGGACGTCCGCCTCTGCCCCACTGGCTGCTGGGATATTCGCGCTGGCTCTGGAGCAGAAGTACGGAGGGGCTTTATTTTCCTATCGCTAAAATGCAGGTTTATCTATGGGCCTGCAGTCCTTTACACACATGACCTGCGTTTATGAATCAGGGCAGATATCAGAGTGACCCTGTGCTGTTGTGAGGTCAGAAAGTGAAATTCCTCCACAGTATTTTGTTCCAAACACCTGGATTTGCACATTTAAACACAATTCCTCAGCCAGGAGGTATAAATAATGAGTGAAATCAGTTGGAAGAGGGGAAAAATGTATGCACATCACAGTCTTTTCTTAGGTGCTGGAGTTGTAGGACTGTTCAAATGTAAAAAGGTTTACGTGATTTGATGAAAATCGACCAGAGCATTGTGTGTACATATAGTTAAATAAATGGGAGCATCTAAGTGGGCATGGTTTTTTAATGTTAATGTTGAATGGTTGGCGAAACGCATAGTAGGACCCTGGGTCTGGTTTTATGATGTTTGACATGGGTTTCCTCACAGCCCCGATCTGACCTGGCGGGACCTCCAGCACCTGGTGGTTTGGACCTCAGAGTTCGACCCGCTGGCCAACAACCCGGGCTGGAAGAAAAACGGGGCGGGGCTGATGGTGAACAGCCGTTTCGGGTTCGGCCTGCTCAACGCCAAGGCCCTGGTGGACCTGGCAGACCCCGAGGTGTGGAAGCACGTTCCGGAAAAGAGGCAGTGCATCGTGAAGGACGAGACCTTCGAACCCAGGTGAAGGAGCGGTTCAGTCCAGCCAAGCTCTACTGCCCCCAGAGGGCCGCTTGTGTACAGCATGAGAAAGCCACATACTGTCTGACATCTCACTGGATCTGCATCACAAAGCAGGATTACTGAGTTAGCTGGATACCTGCAAAAAATCCAATCTGGAACATGGACTGCAGTAAAAAGAGCTGTTCTGGGTTTTACTCAGTGCAGTTTCCAGCATACTCAGTAATCCTGCTCATCATCATAGACATGATAAACTGTCAATGTTCTATATTAAAAATCAAGCAATGTTGTAATATTAAATAATATTAATTAAGTATATATAAAAAAAGGATGCCATATATCATATTGTATATTTATATACTGTCATTCATTATATTCAGCCATCACCACAATAAAGTGAGCTACCCTCTACCCTCTGTCATTCTGAGAGAATTTCATCCTTTCTTTATCTGTTTCTCCTGTCCCCTCTTCCTAAGCCTGTGGGAGGAGAACATTTTTTAATTTTTCTCCCAGCAGAAGGGAGGATTAGCCCTAAATTAGGAAGAAAAACTATGGTAATCTCATTTGTTTCTACTTCTTTTCCTCTGTCAGGGCTTTGAAGGCAGCGGGCGAGATCACCATAGAGATCCCCACCAAAGCCTGCGCCGGCCAGGACAACGCCATCAAGTCCCTGGAGCATGTGCAGATGGAGGCCAGCATCGAGTACACTCGCCGTGGGGACCTCCACATCACCCTCACCTCCCCCTCAGGTGTGACGCGCATCAGGGTCCTGCGGGGAAACATGAGCAAGGAGACGAGTGTTCCTAGTCAGGGAAAAGGGCCTGTAACTCAGAACTACTCTTACATCATCACATTACATTACCCAACACTTCCTGTTAAATGAGCTACACTCTTACATCATCACATTACATTACCCAACACTTCCTGTTAAATGAGCTACACTCTTACATCATCACATTACATTACCCGACACTTCCTGTTAAATTAACTACACCCTTACATCATTACATTACCCAACACTTCCTGTTAAATTAACTACACTCTTACATCATTACATTGCCCAACACTTCCTGTTAAATTAACTACACTCTTACATCAACAAACTACACTCTTACATCATTAAATTACCCAACACTTTCTGTTAAATGAACTACACTCTTAAATCGTTAAATTACCCAACACTTCCTGTTAAATTAACTACACTCTTACATCATTACATTATATTTCATGTATATCTTATATGCAGATGCTTTTATCCAAAGCGACCTACAATAAATGTGTACACATGTTGTTGGAACAAATTCAAAACACGGGTCAGATGAAGTACTGATAAAGTAGCAGTTATCCATAGCCCACACAGAGTAGTTCACACAGTGTAGCCCACACAGTGTAGCTCACACAGAATGGTTCACACAGTGTAGCTCACACAGTGTAGCTCACACAGTAAAGCATTGGCTAGTTATGGCTAAGTCTTATCACGGGCCATAATTGAAAATGCTAAATTAAAAAACCACAATAAAAATCATCATAAAAAGGGTTTTGGCATTTTCAAGTCACGATGTGGCATTTCAGTTCATTTCCTGGTCTGAAAAAGAATGTGCCCTAATGACTAGTGCTCTAAGTAATACTGGAGTCCAAGTAATGATGGGGGCGTCTCTGCCAAATTTTTCAGGCACCAGCACCGTCCTGTTGGCAGAGAGAGAGAGGGACACCTCCTCCAATGGATTCAAGAACTGGGACTTCATGTCAGTGCACTCCTGGGGTGAGGACCCGGCCGGGACCTGGACCCTGAAAATCACAGACCTGGTGAGTAAAAATCACAGACCTGAACCCTAAAAATCACAGACCTGGTGAGTAAAAATCACAGACCTGAACCCTAAAAATCACAGACCTGGTGAGTAAAAATCATAGACCTGGTAGTACTAACCCTAACCCTAACCCATAACCCTACCCCCCCCCACATCATAGGCATGGTTAACAGGGAATGTGAACATTATATTATAATATATCTAAGATATATAAAATAAAATAATATATTATATATTATATTATCTTCCCCAGTCCATTTTAGTTCCGGTTTAAGTATAGTGGAATATATGGTTATTTAGATTAAGACCAGAGACTAATGTCCCCTACAGGGGGCGAACATTAGTTGCGGGGTATTAGGGCATGGCATGGCCTGATCTCTCCCCCTGTGAGAGTGTGTGCTGTTGAAATAGCCCCGGTGACTGCACTACCCTAAATTACAATCCACCCAGGCTGATCCTAAATATGAGTGTTTCCCTAATCAACGGAAGTGATCACTCTTGCAAGGATTTTTGTAAAAACATGGCTTAAAAAATGTAAAGCATTTGATAAGAACTCAGTGTGAACTCACTGCTGATCGCATGGGACCATATTAAATAATAGACGCAGTTATGAGGAACGGTTTGGAAGGGGCACTAGCTGGGCTTTGGCTTTGCCCATGTTTGAGAGCAGATGCAGCTCTGAACAAAGCTGTCACCCTGCACCTGGACTGGGACCAAAACGGCCATTTGCCATGTTGATGGCAGGGCCGAGTGCCTCAGCACTACTAGTGGATGTCTGATGGAGCTGTCGGGACAAGCACTGCGCTGTTAACGGCCCATTTGTCATAAAGGCAAACCAAAGCTGGAGTGGGTTTTACGGGCACTCATGGTGTGAGAGCCATTAAAAAATTTTCTAATGCAAATATGGAGCCACACATACAGTATCTGAGAAACATTTCCACCATTCTGAAGGATAGAATAGCCCGATAACAAGAGGAGCTTTGTTTTTTGAATAAGTGGTCACCGCTGAAATTAGTTCGTTTTTTGAGATGTGCATGATGCCTGCTCTCTCTCTCCTTAACTACGCTACAGGCCGCCCCTTTGTCGTATCTTTCTGACCCAGGTCTCTCTCTCTCTCTCTCTCTCTCCCCCCTCTCTTCCACCCTCTCTCTCTCCCTCCCTCTCTCTCTCACACTCTCTCTCCCTCCCTCCCTCTCCCTCTCTCTCTCTCTCCCTCCCTCTCTCTCTCACGCTCTCTCTCCCTCTCCCTCCCTCTCTCTCTCCCTCTCTCTCCCTCCCTCTCTCTCTCACACTCTCTTTCCCTCTCCCTCCCTCTCTCTCACTCTCTCTCTCCCTCTCTCTCCCTCTCCCTCTCCCTCTCTCTCACTCAGTCTGGGCGTTTGGAGAATGAAGGGCAGATTGTGAGCTGGAAGTTGATCTTGCACGGGACGGGTGAGCGGCCGGTGCACATGAAGTCTGGCCGGGTGTACGTCCCGTATAACGCCGTTCAGAACGACCGCCGGGGCGTGGAGAAGATGGAGGTAAGACCTTGTCAATTAAAAATGTGTCTTGAGACATTACATTTACATGTGACTACAACTATGTACTGTGTTATTATATACAGTATATTGTTGCTGAACTCCATTCCAATGTTACTTCAGGAAATGTACTGCAATTACGGTAAATTAATGAAATAATAGAATCCCCACAGGGCATTTTGGGTATTTTTCAGAAATTACATATCTATTTAGTTAATTTCCTGAATTAATATTAAAGTGAAGTGAAATGGAAGTTCCCCAAAACCTGATGCACACCTGTACCGCACCTTTCAGCAGGAAACCCCTACGGAGGCTCAGGTGTCCAAAAAGGCCTCGCCTGTCACCTCCTCCCCACCAGGGGGCGCTGTCCAGGAGGAGAGCTCTCCCTCCGCTGCCCTCATGCGCCTCCTCCAGACCGCCTTCAACAGGCAGACGCCCGCCAGCAAGCCCCGCCCCTTACCGCCGGCCAGCCCCACACACAAGGAGGAAGGGGAGGAGCGAGAGGAGAGCGCCAGCCCCCGAATCTCCTACCAGAATCTGTACCAGGCTCTGGACAGGCTGAACCACTACAAGGGCCCGGAGGACAGCCTGTACAGCGACTACAGCGACGGTTTCTACAGCGCCAAGCCCTACCGTCACCGTGACGACAGACTGCTGCAGGCCTTCTTCCACATGCTCTCAGACAACCGCCAGTGAGGGCCAGCCACAGGGGGCGCCAGGGAGCCGGGAGCGGTTAGGCTAGGGGGCTGGTGGGGATAGCAAAACTCTTAATGTTAAACTGACTCTGACACAGTACAACTCTCAATGCTAAACTCACTCTGACACAGTACAACTCTTAATGCTAAACTCACTCTGACACAGTACAACTCTTAATGTTAAACTCACTCTGACACAGTACAACTCTCAATGTTAAACTCACTCTGACTCTAGCACAGACTCTCAATGTTAAACTCACTCTAGCACAGGAAGACTCTCAATGTTAAACTGACGAACACAGTGCATATCCTCCTCAGACCAGGTAGAAAAAAAAAGTTGAAGTATTTTTATTTTATAGTGTTGCAGTGGATATATTTTTAAAAACACAATCTATTTTATGTTTTTTGAATATCGCTTATTGTGTAGGTTTCAACATAGCATAATATAATGGTTCTTGACATTAAGACCAGAGACCCATGTCCCCAAAGTGAACTACCGGGTCTCAGGAGGATAGGAGTCCATTGGTACCCGCGTTTACTGTGCTGTGGAGTTAACAGTACTCTGTCAGAGCTGATTTTACGCTGAGGGTTCTGCTGAGGGAGGCGGAATAGGATGGCGGGGGGTTTGGGGGAACGCTGACTCTTCCAGTTGATTGTCTTCATGATTCACTCCACCCCTTCCTGAGGTTTGAACATTTTCCTGTCTGTGACACTGCACTTTTACCCCCGCCCCCCAACAAAAGAAGTATATCCTCATTTTATTTATTTAACTGGAGTCTGTGGCTCTGGTTTGACTCACACTTTCTAATAGGTCTGTGCGCCTCTCCCTGATTATGCCCGTCTAAAAGTAAATGAGCTTGTGCGGGAAGTGATCTGTCCGGAACACAGCCCTGTTTTGAGGCCCACCGGCAGGACTCTGTTCCCTGTGTGTTGTGCACATCCTGGCCTCCTCCACGCCGTTAATCTCTCCCTCCTCTCTCCCCTTCATATTGCTCCACAGACATGGTTTTATCCCAAGGCACAGTCTTCTCAGTTTGGTTTTATTCGACTCTTTGAATTAACACTGCCAGTCACACTCTTCACCTCTGTTAAAATCCAAATTTGGTATAAAGCATACTAGCTTTTTACAATGCCAACCAGTATCAGTTTTCACTTTTCACAAATACCTTTTTATGAAATACTTGAGCCAGTTTTCATTCATATGTTAAGTGAAAAACTGAACATTCCACCCCCAAGCATTAGTCCTGGGAACGTACTGATTATCATGACATCACACGTGGGGAGTGTTCTAATGTAGACTGAGGTGACCACCAAAAATGGGTGGAGCTTTAATATGCCAGTCACTGATTTTAGCCAATCATAGTGTTTTGCTACTGAGAGCGAGCCAAATATTCTGAATAGATTATGACTCGGTGAACTGGCAGCTGCACCTGTTTGGGGATTCTGGGATTGGTGGAGAGTTGACTCTCATCAGGCCATTCATTCCCATTGCCAGGAAAGGGTTGGCTTGTGCAGGCTTGTCCCAGGGGAGATCATTATTTCCACACATTTTAAGTAGTACAACCACCTGTTCTGTGGGGGTTAGTCTAGGGACAGAGATGTGTCATTGTTATCAGAGAGGACACATTGCTAATTAGTGGAGCCTTTTCTCCACTGCTGTTGTAGTTCACACGGTGGTTCACTCGTAAGTGTCATTCAGGGCTAGGCAACCCGGGTCCTGGGGTGGCAGTGATGCTTCTGCACCGCAAAAAACCCCCAAATAAAACAGTCTTTACAAGTATTTTAGTCTTATATTTAGACCTTAGAAATCTTACTTTTTGCTTAAAAAGTAAAAAATATTGCCTATGAGGGGAGACCGTTTAACTCATTGAAAAGTAAATTTCAGTTGTCTAAGTTAAAATAACCGCTAAGTTAAAACAAGGTAATATTTTCAACTTCCGAGAAAGAAAAAAAGATTTAAAGTCTCATTACAAGACTACAACTCTTGTTACGAAGGTTTCTTTTTGGAGTGCGGCTTTTGTTCCGAACAAGAAGTACATTGTCAGACAGTTACTCACTCTGACTCCATTCATTTTCAACAAGAGGTTTAAGACAGATCTTTGGCCAACTCATGTATGTATATTTAGTTCATTCTACTCTTCAACCTGGTTTTAACAACACCAGGCCATTCAAATCTTCTATTTTAACTCATCCAAATAGTTTACAAAAAGTGATATATATTTATATTCCAAACAAAAGCAGATAAAATATTAAACTTATCACTTCAACGTATAATAGTATAACACAGAAATATAAAAATGTTTGATTTAGATTTCTTTGATATTTTGAAAAATGCAGAATGACATAAAATAAAGGTTTATTTTTCTAACAGTTCCTTAACCGAATATACATGTAGGCTAAGTAAAGTGAAATTGGTGATACTTGAGTTGAGTTGATAAAATAAATAAAACAAGTTTCCCTAGTTTAATTTTCTCAATTCAAGAAACATAAAAAAAAAACATTCAGTATGACATGCAGATTCAGTTTGGTTGCTTTCATATGTGTCTGAAAAGTATAAAACGGGTTTGGATCATGACACAATCCCAAACACTGTAAAAGTTATCAGTGAAAACTGCCACATTGTGTAACAGTGAATGAGCAAACGTTTGGAATTGTGTAGCTTTGAGTTTAGATGCAGCCATACATTGCCAGTCTTTAAAGGTCTCCATGGCGAGTTACATACCTCATACCGCTTGTGTTTATCCATGCCTGCTGGATGTGATTGGAGCCCAGGTAACACAAAACGTTCTCACAATGTTGCTGCAATGTTATAACGTGACAAAAGGAGAACATTTTGAGTTAGCTGGGAGCGTATAGCAGTGATGGGGGATTTACAATGCAGTGGAGTAGTTTGAGACATTTAAGAGGCTTTGCTGTCCATAGTAAAATGCAGTTATTTAGCCAAATCAGCGAGCCTGTGATTGATTGGTTTCTGATGCCGCATTCTCCCATCACTAGCTTACAGTCATGTAAATTACTGCTTTACTCAGAGAATATACCATTGAAAAGATTGGGTGCAAATGTTTTGAAAATGCATCATTATACCAATTTTATTTATGACATTTGTCTAAGGTTACTATCACACAGTCAGTGAATCATAAACTATATGCTGTTTCATGTATAGGTTCAACATGAAATGTGCTGTAATAAATTATGAAGTTACCTCACAAGTAGATGCTCTGTAAAATGAGTTTGTGCTGGTTTGCATTCTAATGTTTTCCAATATTCTTTTGTGCTTCATAATTATCATAATTGTGTATCCGGGACAGTACACTGATTTAAATGTCAATTCTCTTTTAAAAAAACATTGTACGGATATCAGTGTCACCAGCTTGCTAAACAGCTGAACCATGTCAATAACCCAGGGGTGTCAAAGTCCTTGAGGGGAAGTTGTGTTTTTAGGCTACAGTGTCTGCAGGTTTAACTCCAGTCCTGGAGGGGGGCACTGTGTCTGCAGGTTTAACTCCAGTCCTGGAGGGCCGCAGTGTCTGCAGGTTTAACTCCAGTCCTGGAGGGCTACAGTGTCTGCAGGTTTAACTCCAGTCCTGGAGGGCTACAGTGTCTGCAGGTTTAACTCCAGTCCTGGAGGGGGGCACTGTGTCTGCAGGTTTAACTCCAGTCCTGGAGGACCTCAGTTTCTGCAGGTTTAACTCCAGTCATTCAGGGCTACAGTGTCTGTAGGTTTAACTCCAGTCATGGAGGGCTACAGTGTCTGCTGGTTTGCTTTAATTGAATAGGCCCTGTTTTCTGTGTGGCACCATGCAAGTTCTCACTGTCTAAATGCTTAGAATAATGGCTTAGTAGTTTTTTCTATGTTTCATTCTTGCATCCCATATCAAAAATAGTAGGTCAATACTTCTGTATATTTTAACGATAATTATTTAAATAATATAGTATATAGTTTATAGTACCCATACTAAAAGTATATAATAATTGTATACTCCAATGTACTTATGTTTTCACATGAGACTGAAACTAAGAAACCTCAAAACCTCAAATTCCTCCTGCCAAACTTACACTGGAGGTCATTTCTGTATGTCTGTAAAAGCTAACAAGTAAAGCATTTTTGGGGCAGCATGTAGCCTCATGGCTAGTTGACTGGAAGCCAGAAGGTTGAGAATCTTCTAATCCCGGTGTAGCCACATTAAGATCAGTGCAGCTGTTGAGGCCTTGAGCAAGGCCCTTAACCCTCATTCCTCCTGGGAGATTGTCCCCTGCTTAGTCTAATCAACTGTTAGTCACTTTGGATAGAAACATCAGCTAAATAACTAATTTCATTTTGTCAGATGAATCAGTTTGCTATAATGTATATGCCATCAGTAATATAATAATAATTTGTTATTTTGTCAATGCTTTTATCCAAAGCAACTTCACTTGATTTTGACTAGGCAAGGGACAGTCCTCCTTGGAGCAATGCAGGGTTAGGGGCCTTTGCCAAGGGCCCAACAGCTGTGCGGATCTTATTGTGGCTACACCGGGGCTTGAAACCCCAACTTTCCGGGAAACCTAAAGTTCAGTCCACGTTTATGTGCACATTGAAGGTGAAATATACGTTTGCTGTTGATGATAACTAGATCAGTGCCCTGGGTGATGGTTAAGGTGTGAGTTCTGATCTGGATGTGTCAGGTATTGATTTTCCACCACTGTGTTGTTAGGGTCTTTATCTTTTCTCCTCCAGGAATAGCTGACACAGCAAAATGCCCTCACGCCCTATAAAAACCTTGGCCCCCTCTCCACCCTATTTATCCTTATTATATGACCAGGAGTCAATCCCAGCATTCCCTGGTGCAGAGCTTCCCGAAGGAAGGTTTGAATTGGTTTCCACCAAACAAAATTACTTGGCCACTGTATGAAGACTTTAAGAGGTTTTCTTTTTTTGCAGTTTGTGTTATACCAAACCGTTTTGATTGCTTTTGGTGCCTCCTGTTATGTAAAAGATATAAATTTTGGAAAAAAAAACTGGAAGAGAAGGAACAGTATAAAGAAAGTGTGGGTAAAGTATTTTAATATACTTATCTGAAATGTATATTTTCTTTACTTATTCATTATATACAAAAAAGGAGCTCTGGATAACAGAAAATAAGTATACCTATAATTAATATTTCTAAAATGCTAAATCAGGAGATCCTGTGTTTTAAATGTGTAAGGAGAAGGCAACTCCAATAAAACCTGTGGCTTCTAGTGTTTTAAATGTTGTGAATCTGTGTTGAAGCGCATTTGATATTGTCAATCTCGCCATATTGTTATGGTTATTTCTTGCATGTTTACGCCTAAATACAGTATGTCGGCTATGTTGCAGCATCTCTATTGTGTGGTTGTACATATTGTGGACCAAAGACATGATATTCTGCTACACCATTGGCAGAAACAGAGTTACAGTGCAGATATACACTCACTGAGCATTTTATTAGGACCATTTTTACTTTATTACACCTGTTTATTAATGCAATGATCTAATCAGGCAATTGTGTGGCATCAGTGCAGTGCATAAAATCATGCAGATATGGGTCAGGAGCTTCAGTTAATGTTCACATCATGGTCATGCTTGGCATTTATATAGCGCCTTTATCCAAAGCACTATACAATTGATGCTTCTAATTCACCCATTCATAGACTCACGGCGATTGGCTGCCTTGCAAGGCACCAACTTGCTCGTCAGGAGCATTTAGGGGTTAGGTGTCTTGCTCAGGGACACTGACACACAGGGCAGGATCGAACCGGCAACCCTCTAACTGCCAGATGACTGCTTTTATCACCTGAGTCAACATCCACCTCCAGAATGGGGGAAAATGTGATCTAAGTGACATTGATCATGGGATGATTGTTGGTGTCAGACAGGGTGGTATCTCTGAAACAGCTCATCTCCTGGGATTTTCACACACAACAGTCTCTAGGGTTTGCAGAGAAAGGATCGAAAAATGAAAAACATCCAGTGAGAGCATTTCTGCGGGCAGCAATGCCTTGTTAATGAGAGAAGTCCAGTAAAACTGATGGGAAGGTGACAGTAACTAACCACACTTTACAACAGTGGTATGCAGAAGAGCATCTCTGAACACAACACTTTAAACCTCTAAGTGGGTAGGCTACAGCAGCAGAAGTAATAAGTCTAAAAAATAAATCTAATAAATACATAATAAAGTGCTCAATGAGTGTATTTTTTATTTTATTTTTTTATTTAACATTGAACATGTTAAATGCATAATGAAAGTAGCTTAATGCTTAGTATTTACTTGATACTGCTAACCTAATCCTTTGGGGGAGAAATGTTCACAAAATGAGCAAGAAATACAAATTAGGTTCAAATAGATTAAAATGTAACCTGAGCTTAATGACAGAACTGAAGCTTCTCTGCAATCAAAGGCTGCACACTTTTATTTGTTGCTTTAGAGATATTAAGCTATACATTATTACAGTTTCAATACAATTTGACTTTCCTGCTTAGAGAAAAGGTATATGTAAGGTGGGAATAATCAAATACAGGATGTCTGATTCCACTACATGATCAACAAACATATTGAACAAACATTTCCACTGATACATATTTTTTCTCTCACTCACTGCAATAGGAGCATATGGTCCAGGTTTTCCAAAAATGGTTAAATGCCTTGACATATTCTGCTGCTTAATTGTTATCAGTATGTCTGTTTCAAATATGCCTGTTTTAAAGACATTACCCTCTGGGTCAGATTCTGGAATTATTTAACAACTATCAAACAAAACAGATTTCAGAGCCTTTAGTGCATTGATTTCATGACTTGAAATCACAATAACAAATTGCACAATGAAAACCCCATAATAAATGACGCACTCATCTCACCACTAGGTGCCATTTCTCACTTCTCCTTGGAAGCTAAATTGCCCATCATGAAAACACAGGCTTTCCCCGCCACCTAGTGGCAACAAAGTGAACACCACCATGACGTCACACAGGCCACAACAGGTTCTGCGTGAGGACACCGCCACCTTTACCGAGACCCCAGCAAAGGCTTTTGAGGTTCCCTCTCAGGGTTTTCCTGACCCTCTCACAAATAAGCCACGCTGCCTTATCACCAAATGAGGAGCTGGAGACATAGAAGGAGGATGTGATAATGTGAGCAGACAATAGAGGGGCCCCTCCCCGCGCTATCAGGAAGTGCTCAGGGCCTGGTTTTATCGCGAGCCAGAGAGGGTCCCACCCCGCCTGCAGAAACCCCACAGTGTGTGAGGGAGGAACTGCACAGTCACCCCGTGCCCAAAACAAGCGCTGAGTCACACCAGGGGAGGCAGGTGAGGACACAAAGTTTCTTTTTTAGGGCCGACCGGCGTAGGGTGGTTCAGGAGGCGTGTTCAGGGAAGACATTCCGGCACGGTGTTCCATTGCATGTCACTTTAAGTATTCTCTTGAGACCGAGGACCGCACTGGAGATACAGAAAGGGTTGCTAAAGCTTTTATGTGCCATCCTGTGAACATAACTTTTTCCCTAAAGTCAGGGAAGGCCTGCAGGTTCTTCGTTCACTATGCAGAAAATGTGTTGTGAAAAATAAAAGGCTAATGAACAATCAAACACAATTTAATCACATTTCTCAGATTTTCACAAGATGCACACCTTTAAAGCACAAGCTTTGGGATGGGTTCCATGGTAACCTGTTGGAATATTCTCCATTTCTCCATATCTATACCTAGATAATGACATGGTCCTCCAACATAGTCTCTGCTGACACTTCTCAGGTCTCAAACTATTGTTGCGTTCATATGAATGGCAAATGTCCTCACGCAGAACCTGTTGTGGCCTGTGTGACGTCATTGTGGTGTTCACTTTGTTGCGTTCATATTTTTATTATACAAAAAACGTGATGTGACTTGATAAAATCGCAAAACGACAATGCCAGATTGTTAAAAAGACTCTCCTAGTGAGAACAGCATTTTAGTTTAGCTAGTCTCTTATTTGCAAAGCAGGGCTTTAACTCCATATAATAAAACTTCAGCCTCCCCCATTTTTTTTGGTTCACTTTTATTGCACTTCCAGCTGACATATTTCTGGTTTGGTAGAAATTGAAGTTTGTTTCTTAAATTTATGGAACCAAATATCCCACCTGGTTATGAAGCTACAACTGTTTTCTGACAAACGTGTAAGTTTATTTCATAATCCGTTCAGCCATTTTCAAGAAAACGATATTTTTGGCAGGCTTATACCTCGATATATGCTGTCTTGAACTACTTCTTTTGTTGTGTAAATGCATTGGTAGGTCATTTCAGTATCAAATTAATATAAAATGGTAAATTTTGGCATTTATAAAGCGCCTTTAGCCAAAGCACTATACAATTGATGCTTCTCATTCTCCCATTCACACACACTCCCATTTAGGGGTGAGGCGTCTTGCTCAGGGACACTTCGGCACATCCAGGGCAGAATTGAACCGGCAACCCTCCGACTGCCAGTAGCCTGTGCTTACCACCTGAGCTAATGTCGGCAACGTTTCCTGTACAGGGTTTCCTAACCCTTCCAACAAAGGCGTAATGCGTCATATTCAGGTTACAGACAGTTTCGGAATCTCGCTGCGTTCGCATAGCAGAATGAAAATACAGACCTGCTGAAACGTACAATAGGTAAGATTTTTGTGTTAAAACATTGTTACAAGACCATTGTAAATCCCTTCCTATCATTGAAAAAGGCTCACTGGCATATTGACTCACCCTCTGCCAGTGTTTATAGTCCTTAAATGCGGGTTTCAAAATATGTTGTTGACAGGCTGGCACTCTGTACCAAAACATTGTATAGCTGTACAATAATTCAAGCTTGTTAGTTGAAATTGGTTTTAATTGCCACAGCCAATGGCATTTCAACATCAGCGTGTTCACAGAGAAGGGGGAGGGATAAACAGTGTTGTGGTTTGAGTGTGTTTTTTGCTGCAATTCCTCTCTTGACCGTCAGAGGTCTGAAATGACCTATTGTACCTTTATTTGCATGATTTGGACTTGCTATAGATAAACTTGCAATTGTACTGGCTATTGGTTGCTAACAGGGCTCTGGTTAACCTAATTTTGAAATAAAGTTCCATTTTAAATATGATGCAGTTTGGTTATTTGGAGAGCTTTTTGGACATACTGTCATATACAGTATGTGAATAAAACATGTGTGATAGTTAATTTTCTTTATATTTTGTATCAAAAAATCTAATTGTAATATAAAAATAAGCTTTTCTGATCATTCAGGTGGCTGGACAAAAATATATGTTTTGTATTTAGAGAGTTTTGTGGACACTTGAGGACATCTGGGTGCAGACTTGTGTCGGTCCTTGACCCAAAGCAGCTAATTAGCAGTATTAATTAAACTAACAATTAATTAATAATATAAATGAATGACTAGCAGAAGTTGGCATTAAACCAGACAATGATATAGCCCTACCAGCCAACCTCTGTTTGTGGTGGCATACATAAAACAGCTCATACATCAGGTGACTTTAGATCCTCAGTCCTGGCACGTGCAGATGCCCAGGGGTGTATTTCAAGTCTGAACAACTGAAACCACGTTTAGCAGTCATTATATTCAACAGCACCTCAGCTATCTCCACGGTTACACTGCAAAACAAGTCTGTCTTTACAAGTGTCTTAGTCTTGTCATGAGACTTCAAATCTTATTATTTTCAACTCAATATTAAGTTGTTTTAAGTTTGCTACTGTTTGCTTGCGAGTAAAATTATTGTACCCCATTAGCAAATCTGGAAATGAGTAAAACTGTGTCTCCTCAGTGGCAATAGTTTTGTCTTTTTTAGCGAACAAAATGTAATAGAAATAAGATTTTTAGTGTAAATATAATTGTTGATACGGTGGTGATGATTTTTTTTTTTTGCAGTGTCACAAGTTAGTGGCAGTTTGATAATCCTTCTCAGCCCCAGCTAACCATTGCGAGCGAGGCTAACCTCAGGGCATTTTAGCCAAACATGCAGCGTTGTCACACGCCATAACTTCTTAACAGACCTGCAGAGGAAGAATGTAAAGGTCTGGGAGAGCTGTCGTTGCCCGGGCCTGTCCTTCTGGATGCCTGGCTATTATGCCAGTGAAACATGTGGCTTTTTTCATCTTCTTCTTCTTCTTCTTCTTCTTCTTCTTCTTCTTCTCCTCCTCTGTTCTCCTCTCTTCCCCTCCTCCAGGCTTCCCACATCTGGCTGCTGCACCAAACTGCAAGGCCCCGCTGTCAGGCTCGAATTCCACAGCTGTGGGGAGACATAGAGCGAGAGGGAGAGAGGGAGAGACGGAGAGAGGGAGAGAGAGAGCGAGGGAGAGACAGATGTAGAGGGAGCAAAGGGAGGATAACGGAAAAGGAGGGAGTAGGAAGAGAAGGACTGAAAAAAGAAAGACAGAGTGAAACGTGTGAGTGAAGGACGGAGATAACGGGAAAGGAAGCAGGAACACAGAAACAGAAGAACCAGAGAGAAAGAGAGAAAGAGTGAGAAAGATACTGAAAAAGGGGGAGGTAAGAGAAAATATTTTCAGGCAGAAAAGTCGGCAAGCCTGAGCAAAACAATATGGCCCGCTTCCTAAGCTCCACCTCAGGTCAGTACGACTCTGTCTCTCTTTTTACCCCCCCTCTGTCTCTCACTGTCTCTCTCCCTCTCTCTCTGTCTATCCCTCTCTCCATCTCTCTCTGTCTCTCACTCTCTCTCCCTCATTCTGTCTATCTCTCTCTCTGTCTCTCTCTTTTTGCAGCAGAGCTCATCGACTTCCTTTCTAGCCCAACCCCTTAACCCCCCCCCCCTTACAGAAGTACAGACACACTGTCTGTGCTCCAACTCCACTCTCCAGCAAAGCTACCGACACTAAGTCAGTCACTATTATTTGACTGTTTTCTTTTCATTGCATTTTTAGCTTTCTTTCTTCCTACACATTGCAGCCACGACTGCAGGCTGGAATGACGGATCTTTGCCAACTGCAGTGCAATTCTTTTTGCAAAAAAAAATGAAAAGAAAAGCTCACGGTGTCCACAGCTGTAATGTGAAACACTGCTGCTGAATGCTAACTGCGAGCTTTAATGTGAAACACTGCTGCCGAATGCTAACTGTGAGATTTAATGTTGTTTTTATAGCTCGCCGTTTGCAGTTTATATCAACAGTTTTCCGTCGTCTCATAGGGGATTTGGAATACGATTATCCCGGATGGCTGCACTGAGTGTTAAACAGGAGTTGAAGGAGCTGAAAATCCTCTTTGCATGCTGCTCATTTGGTTGTAACATTTCGTTCCCCTCCAGCAGAATAATTCATGTCTATGACCCTGTTGCATGCAGACAAGCCCCCGTAAGCAAAAAATGGAATCTAGACATCTAGAGGGGAGGGAATCTAGTTTGACTTTGGACATAAACAGACTAGGTTAAACCCCAATATATAGACCAGGTTTTACTTTTCACTTTTCAACCAGATATAGTCAGGCTTTCACCTGAATGCATGGATTGCACTTCACCAAATTTTCAGCGCAAAAATGTTCACCACAGGCCTGTTCTGTCACCGGCCCATGACCTAGCCAGAATAATGTAATACCACCCTGATTTCCACGCTTTCTCAGGATCTGATTGGCCTGTTAACACAGGTTATGTCACCTCACCTGGTTTCTTGGATCTGAACTGGTAGCTGATTTCACAGTTAAAACAAAACAGGTTCTACTGTAACTCCACAGGTACAAAACCTAATAAAAGGGGGGGGGGGGGGGTCAAAGTCCTGACTTGAACCCAGTAGAGATGTGGCAGGATCTGAAGCCAGCCAATGCGGTGAAAGCAGCTCTGCTTCAGAGGGCTAGAATTCCACCACAGTGAAAGACTGGTATCAAATTATAGAAAATATCATTGCAATATTACCCCGATGGCAGTGTTATCCATCACCAGTGTTGGATTATTTTTTGTCATTAAATAATCATTTTAAAAATGTGTTTTGTGTTTAATCAGGTCCCCTTTGTCTAATATTACATTTTGACAAATATGCAATAATAGAGGAAATCAGGAAGGGGGGAATACTTGTTCACGGCACTGTATGTTCACTGTATGGTGGTTCATACAGCTATGTGTATATCAACGATACGGCGGGTTTTGGGAGGTGGTTCTTGTACCCACAGCTTGGTGTATATCAACAGTACAGCGGGTTTTGGGAGGTGGTTGTTGTATCCTCAGCTTTGTGTATATCAACAGTACAGCGGGTTTTGGGAGGTGGTTGTTGTACCCACAGCTTGGTGTATATCAACAGTACAGCAGGTTTTGGGAGGTGGTTGTTGTACCCACAGCTTGGTGTATATCAACAGTACAGCGGGTTTTGGGAGGTGGTTGTTGTACCCAAAGCTTGGTGTATATCAACAGTACAGCGGGTTTTGGGAGGTGGTTGTTGTATCCTCAGCTTTGTGTATATCAACGGTATGGCAGGTTTTGGGAGGTGGTTGTTGTGCCCTCAGCTTTGTGTTTCTTGTTTTGCAGGGCTGGAGAGGGTCACCAGGAGACGTCTGTTCCTTGCTTGCTTGGCCTTGGCTGGATTCATCTGTGAGTGAAGGGTTTGGTCAAATTCAGACTATGTGCAGAACCCATTATGCCAACCTGCTCAGGTTATTCTCTGCAGTGGTCAGATATGTTTCCAATAACACACATATTACATCCATCATCTAAACCAGTCATTCCTGGTCAAGGTCATGGGGTGTGCTGGATCATATCCCAGCATGCATTTGGTGAGCATATTACAGCTAAATTAAACTACTATTAAACTGTCCAGCTAATTATTTGTTTGACACCCCCCCCTTCCCAAATTTGCAATGCCCAATTGTGTTTTAATTAGATTCCTTTTTTAAAATCAGTGCAGCATTAATTTCATCCCAAGTGTGTGATGTCAGTCATTTCACACTGCAATTTGCAGCTCTCTCGCACAGACGTGAGTCGGAGGAAGACGCTTCAAGCACAGTTTCATAACCGGACATGCATGTGCCTGCTATAACACCTGCTGAAGCAGTTGGAGTCGAAACTGAATGTGCTCCAGTTTCGATACAGGACCATGAGGCCCGTCTATGCATTAAACACTGCCTTAACAGGACAAGGATCCCAGCAGCCATGCAAATTATTTTAAATGATGACTGAGCAAACAAGTGACATTACAGAAGCAAACAACAAATTAATTATGGATCACGTTAACACGGGTCCAAGACACACTAGATGATGTGGCATTATTTTAAGACTTTATTATAATAGCATATCCAAAAAGGAGTAAAAACAAAAGTACAAAAAATGCAGCCAAGTTGCATTTGTTTGTACTGTTATCCAAAGAGCATCTGCCATCAACCTGAAAGCCAATACATATTTGTACGTCTTGGTTGATATCATCTACAATCAGCTGAAATGTTCGTGGCATAATTTAAACATGTCCTTTCTTGTTCCATCATTTTTGCAGTCAGCAACAAGGTCGCAAATTGGGTACTGGCACAGACTCTGTTGGGTGTTGGCACAGACTCTGTTGAATCACCTGATACTCACGGGAAGAAATGTGATCTAAGTGACTTTGGTCGTGGAATGAATGTTGCTGCCAGACAGACTGGTTTGAGTATCTCTGCTGATCTTTTGGGATTTTCACACACAGCAGTCTCTAGAGCTTGCAGATAATTCCTCTTCCTTGCAACAAAAAAACATCCAGTGAGCAACAGTTCTCAGGGCAGAAAAGCCTTGTTAATGAGAGATTTCAGAAGGGCCAGACTGATCGACAGCAGCGTTAATAACCACACATTACAATAGTCGCATGCAGAAGAGCATCTCTGAACACACAACACATCAAACCTGTACATGGATAGACTACAGCAGCATACGACTTAATACATACCTAATAAAGTGCTCACTGATTATATGAAGGTTCATGAAAAGGCAAGAAGTACGCTAATGTGGCAGGATAATCTGTACAGCCAGTGAGATAGTACCTGACTCTCATGGTACCGACCAGAACCTCCTCTAGTTTAGAAGCAGAGAAGATGGAAGGAATGCAGCTGAGTATCTGGTGGTTGTATAGAGCCTGTGACGCACCCTCAGAAAAGGTTTATTGCTTCCATAGGGGAACCCATATTAGTTCTTTATGGTACCCTCTATGGTAGGGTTAATCAAATCTGACCCTCGATTCAAAATCAAAGCCTGCTTTTGTTCCAGGCAGTTTTCACACCTGGCTCCCAGGTAAAGGGAGGGTGGAAAACCAGCAGTTCTCGGCCCTCGAGGATCATGATTTGATGATATGGTTGGAGTGAAAACTACTGAAATGTTTTATAATAACAATTTGTCATTTAGATGATGCTAATATCCAAAGTGACCAACAGTTGATTACACTAAGCCGGGGACAATCCCCCCCTAGAGCAATGCTGGGTTAAGGGTCTTGCTCAAGGGCCCAGCAGCTGTGCAGATCTTATCATGGCTACACATGGGGCTTGAACCACCAATCTTGGCTGCCAGTCATGTACCATAGCCTTGAGTGTGTGACCTCGCCCCTGACTGGCGTTGTGTTCCAGACTTCCTGCGAGGCAGAAAGGCGGGCGTCACGTCGGCCCGCGTGCAGTCAGGGGCGGGGGGCAGCCCCAGGGAGGCGGGACGGGCGGAGGAGTCGGCCTACTTCCTGAACGAGACGTCGTGGCGGGCGCCGGTGGTGTGGGGGGACAGCCAGGCCTCGGAGCGCCGCAGGGACGCCCACGCCTACCAGACCTTCCGCGTGGGCCTGGCGGTCTTCGTGGTGGGCCGCTACTCCCAGCACCTGCTCCGCTTCCTGGTGTCGGCCGAGCGGCACTTCCTGCTGGGCGAGTACGTCTACTACTACATCCTGACGGACAACCTGCGCGCCGTGCCGGACCTGGAGATGCCCGAGGGGCGCGAGCTGAGGCCCGTCCACGTGGGCGAGATGCCCGAGTGGAGGCGGCTGTCCCGCGTGCGGATGTCCCTCCTGGCCGACGCCATCAAGACCCGGATCCAGAAGGAGGTGGAGTACATCTTCTGCATGGACGTGGACCAGGAGTTCGTCAACCCGGTGGGCACCGAGATCCTGGGGGACCTGGTGGCCACCCTGCACCCCGAATTCTGCGGGATGCCCCTGTACACCTTCCCCTACGAGAAGGTGGAGGTGTCCCAGGCCTTCGTGGAGGAGGGGGAGGGCGACTTCTACTACACCTCGGAGCTGTACGGCGGGCTGTGTGCGGAGGTCTACGCCATGGCGCTGACCTGCACCCACCTCATCCTCCAGGACTCCGAGGCAGGGTTCCACGCGCTTCAGTACGAGGAGGGCTACCTGAACCGCTACCTGATCAACCGCCGGCCCACCTGCGTGCTGTCCCCGGAGTACAGCTGGTGGGACTCCCCCCGCACCCTGGAGGTGCCCGTCCAGCGCATAGTCTCCGTGGGCCGCCAGTGTGCCGCACTCGAGCCCCAGAGGAGAGAGGCTCGGAGGTGCTGAGATGGGAGGAGGAGAGAGAAGACGAAAGGATGGGAGATGAGGAGAGAGGAGAGGAGAGGAAGAGAGAAGAGGAAAGGATAGGAGATGAGGAGAGAGAGAAGAGGAGAGGAGAGAGGACAGTCGAGGTGGAGAAGAGGAGACGGGCCTCCATTCTAACATTTTTCCAAGGAGCACATGTGCTCCTAATCTGAAAACTTTAGGAGCACACCAATGCATCCCAATTAGCAGCTGTGCTCGTAAACTGTGTTCCAGTCAGCTCACATACATCTTTAGGAGCAAATGCTCTTTGCCATCAGTCTAATTCAGCCATTTTGTCCACACAAAAACATCAGCGTCATCTTTTCTCCAGATACTTGGAAACGTGTGTGCACGTGTGTGTTGTGTGTATTCAGTGTTTCTGTTTCCCTGAAACGAATCAAATATACCAACATGCACTCTCGTTAAACAGCAGAAAGGTGTGTAATTAATGACAAACGGCAGATTTCAGCTGCAGGGAACAGCCTGTGCGATGATAAGAGCTGGCATTGAGCCCCTGTTTTAATCTGAGATGGCTAAATCATTAACCTGAGCCCACATCTCAAGGCCTGTAAATACCTGGAAATGGCAGAAAGAAAGGGCCCAGCTGCTCTGGTGTACACTGTAGACTAAACCCATATGCAAAAGTCTAATGAAATATCGAGAAAATATATGTATTCTTACATGATTGTGGCCCCTTTTATAGATACCCATGTGCAAAACATACAAGAAACACATATGGAGTATACAGAAAATATAAAATACAGATGTGTATATAACTGTTCTATAAAGGTCTCACATGAATTTAAAATATAAGGTACTTCACAATTGAATTTTATATTGAGATCAGAGGAAACGTACATGTTATACAGTATGATATTCCCATTCCTTTCTAATAAGGCACTATATACAAAAGGGGCCATAATCCCATAATAATACATATATTTTCTTTATGTTTCATTTAGTAAAACATACTAATCAACATATACGATTAGGTGCACTTTGATCTTTCCGCAGCGAGGTGTCTCACTCATGACCATTCTACAGCACTCTTCCTGTGACCTCTGAATTACCTCTGAAATAGAACTATCCCTTTAAAACCTCTGAAAAAGAACTATCCCTTTAGAACCCCAGAAAAAGAACTATCCCTTTAGAACACAGAAAAAGACCTATCCCTTTAGAACTCAAGGGGGGGGGCACCTGGTGCTGTCCCCTGTGGAAGATGGATCATATAAGAACTGAAATTATTGCAAGCACTCTACGGATACCAAAGATGCAACTTTGAACATGGTGATGACCTGTTTCTTAGCAACAAAATGCAGTGACGCAACACAGTGAGTGTGTGTGCCAGGTTATATTATTGTTGAAATGCATTTCAGCCCCCAAACATGACAGCACTTAATCATTAACTCATATGACTGCACAATCTGTTCACAGATTTCAAGGCTGTGTGTGTGTGTGTGTGTGTGTGTGTGTGTGTGCACATACAATTAATTTATGAATGTGCATATATTACATTACATTAGCAGATGTTCATGTACAGAGTTATTTACAATGTATGAGAAATATAAATGCACAATATAAATGGTTGATTTATATGAGTAACAGTGCCAGACCAAACAGCTAACTGTGTTCCCAAAGGACACAGTCAAGCCATTGACAACCTGAATTTAAAGCCATGGTTTAATTAATTTGAATAACAATCCACTGTATTCTAGATTAGAATGTACTGCAACTCTACCATCCCTAATTTGGGCACAGAGAAGGCTACTCCAGTTCTTATATTATTTATTGAGCATAAGTTCTCTATTGCCCCATGAATGAGGTCTGATTTAACTTGCGAAAAAGTAAATTGCAGATTATTTGATCATTTTGGCAAGAATGGATGTTCTGTGAAATGAGTGGGGAACAAAAGTGTTCTCTCGGTGTCCCATGTAATTTTGCTTGGTCAGTTTATGTTCCAAATCATGGATTCAGGATTCTTAAGAACTAGATGTGTATTTTTATTCTTGTGTTTGTTTAGCAGTTGTTTATATACCGGCTGATGTGCATTGCTTATCAGACATGTCAATTTACGGTGGGAAAATTTCAGGATAAGTACATCCAAGGATATAAATGCAATACATTTCTCCACTGGAATTCAAAGATGCAACATTTTGGTCATCAGTCCTACCACTTAAGTGCTATCCCACAGTGCCATCCTGGTATCCCTAAACATAAACAAAGCCACACCCATAAAGAAAAGTTGGAACAGTGTGCTTATTATTCATTGCGTTCCCCCACAGCAGGGTTTCTGAGAGAAGAGTACAGGCCTGTGGCCTTTAATCCCACTCACAAACTCTGCAGGTCACGAGTCAATGATCACTTGTGTCAACAATGGGTGATGAGGAGATACAATTACACTAATGTGGGCAAACGCTTTTAGAAATCTACGATTCAGTCACTGACGATTTCAGGTGATGAGAAAATCCATTGCTATTGAATGTGGAGAAGGAAACTTGATTTTGTTCTGGGTGCAGATTTCACATTGTGATAGCTTCATAAAAGGTCACTCTCTTTTGGTGCATCCCCTCTGGTTTTTGCATCTTTTGATTGGCTGCAACAATGTCCTTTCAAATCTCTGAAAAGCTAAGCATAAATTTTTAACTAGCTAAGGCATGTTTACTAATCCTTAGAATCCATATGCCTCTTAAAGTTTTTTTTACAACCACTTTCGAGCAAATATCAAAAGTTTGTGCTCAAAGTTGCACAAACGGCCTGACGATTGTTCAAAACCTTGCATTGTGCATTCATATCGAAGAATAAAGCTTGCACTTCAGAATCATTGCTTAAAATAACTGTTTTATCATGAAAAACTACAGGAATATTTGTTTAGATCACCAAAACAAAGATACTGATAGTTTCATTTCATAGTTTCATTCTTTTTGTGGTTCTAAATAAAGGGAATAGTAGATGGTAGAAGAGAGTGGAATCATGGGAAAATCTGAATTTATGTTCTCCCTCACGTAAGTAAGTAGGTGTCATTATTGGAAAAGGCCTGCCAAAATACTGTCAAATGTTACATCCATAGATAATGTAGTAGTAATGGTTAATCTTCAAAATGAAATTGGTGTCAATAGATTGTGTTATCCTAAAACATGCATGATGTAAACATGGAAAGTTTCCATAAACTATGCATGAGGAGTAATGCTACAGTTACTTATCATTTTGAGCAGTTGGATAAGCAGTTGACAGTTAGATGCACTGTAATGAAATGAAAAGACAGATGTGTGTATTGCATTTTACCTCCATGTTCAGTTGTGTCATTGTGAGCAAGTGATTTGGTTCAGCGAACAAATTATTTTAGGTTTACATGTATTGTATTCAGGCAACTGAAAAAAAGTGTTTAAAGTTTGGAAGAAGGTACATTTTGTTTTGTGTCTACAGTTTTGAAAAAACCTCTAGGTTCTGAAATGAGTGCCAAAGTCATTGTAAAAAACAATAAAAACTGTAATAGGTAGTATGAATGCTCATCTCTGTACAAATATTTTCCTTCAGATTTACAGTAAAAACCACATTCGTTTCCTTCTTAATACTGCTTAGAATGGCCTTCCAAAGTTGCGGTCCAAGCTTTTAAAAATATATAAAATTCAGTCTTTAAGTCTTTTATTTGTGCTATAAATCAGAATGTGTGTGTGTGCGTGTGTGTGTGTGTGTGTGCATGTGCATGTGCGTGTGCGTGTGTGTGTGTACTGTAGCCAGTGATTCCAGAGTCAGTAAAATGATAGCTGGGTGTGGTGGATGCTACAGTAATCTGATGGATTCAAATGAGCTCTCCCACGCCCAGGTTATGGTCGCCACCCAAAACAGGCCCTATATAACCGGGCCTGTGTTTGGCCAGCCATACCTGACAACAGCTGGACGAGCGCCATCAAAAACACAGATTCATCATTATATTTTCCCCTGTTGGCCTCATATGCAAAAACATCATTTAATAACAGTTCCCAGGACACGTGACTACCACTAAGAGGCTTTTATCTCTCCCTTTGGGTGGAGAGTGGAATGTGAATTAAGATTGCCTCACTCAAACTCAGGCCCCATTGGACTTTGCACTGTAAGCAAGACAAAATGGCCACCATTCAGAGCTCCCTGGGCCCAATATTTTTTTTTTAAATTTGTATAGGATTTCAGTAACCAGATAGGATTCAATATCAGAAGCTGTGATGCTGATCCTGAAAAATGGGATAAGGATTTTGTAATCCAATTTTTGTGTACTTTTTTAGCAAACCCGAATCATTCTGTTATTGCAACTTACTATTGGTTTACATGTTCTTGATGAACCCTCTGAGTTTATGCTGGTGTAGTCTTTTTATTTTAGTTTTTGACACATCAATGCATACATCATGGAGAGTGTTCTTGATCTGTTTGACAGTTGGAAATGGGCTTAGCTACACAATTAAAAGTATTATTTGGACATTCACTACAGTGGTCTGCCAGGTTGTTTACTATTGTTGCTTTGCTGGCAATATACACTTATTTGGTCGTCATGTCGAGAAACAAGCAACAGACTCCAAATGTAAATGTTGCACCTAGAATCAACTCTCAAACTTTCTTTAGCTTTCTTGTGCATGCACTAATTATGCAAGGACAAACAGCTGGCAAAGAAACAGCTGAGTAGCCAATTGTCCAATTACTTGTGACACTAAAATGAGGAACGCTGCCTAAAAAAGGCTGTACTTTATGGTTCAGTTAATATGGCTGTAAATACTCGCTAATTAATAAATACAATGTTCTGTAGTTGAGCCAAAATAATGAAACCTTGTGTCACTGTCAAACACTAAAGGGCTGCATTGAAAATGTTTGTTCACTGTAGATCAATACTATTTCATAAGCCTTCAGGCAATTATTTGGTATCATAATTCAGATTTTATTTAAAGAAATTGATTTTTAAAATATAGCTTAAAGGACACTGTTGTTATAAAATAATTGTATGAAATAACTCCACGGTTATAAAGTTACAATAATACGGAAAGCTTGAATAAGCTACAGATAAGCACCAAGAGGCTTACCTCTAATGATACCCTGTCCATTCATTTTTGTAATTTGGTGCCCATGAACTAGCATAAATAAATAAAGAAACCGACCAATATGTTTACAATTAGACGTGTCGAAATTGTAATGGGTGGGATATACTGTTTATGTAGCTATAGATTATTTTCGGCATGGCAACAAATTAGGACATTTTTCTACGATGTAAAATTCAATGCAAAGTATTTTATACATATACACTTCTATTCTATCCACCGACAAACTCTAAAAGAGAAACGCAGTGCCTCTGCCACGCCATGACAAAATGCTTAACTTTTCGTCGTTAAAAGTGAAAATAGAAGCCAATTGGAGGCAGAAATGTGAGACAGCCCGAGCAGAAGTCCCACCCTCGCCTGTGCACTCAGGCTTCGGTAAAGCTTCAGTATGTTTGTTGGTCAGAGGGACTATGGTGGAGGGGGAATAGTCATGGCGGCGCTCTCGGAGGAGGGGAGGTACCGTGTGAGCTGCGGTCGCGATGGGAGCGCAACCTCCGTGTTACACGTGAAATTGACAGAGACAGTTTACAGGGCGTTAAAGAATTACCAAAACTCTAAGGTAAGTGATATACGATAACGGTAATGTTTAAAAATAGACAATTGAAAACTTCGCAGGGATTAACGCCAAAACTGTCATGGCTGGATAATCAATGCTGGGTGGTTAACCACACAGCGTTTGCGTTTTTATAGGCTAGTTGTATTTTGTTTTATAGTTACACAACCTATTTACGTATAATTCATTTATTTGTATAATTATATATAGTGAAGGTCCCTTTCGAAACTGTGCAGTATGTTCCATCTAGCTAATTACGACCCCCTCCCTCCCCCCCAAAAAAAGTCAGTTCCACAAGCTAACCTACCACTAACACAGCTGTGTGAAATTTTCAAATACCACTTGTTTATAGGCATTTTTATATTAGTAAAATAAAGTTGTTGACTTGATGCATCAGTGTGAGTAGTAGCAGCAGTAATATAATCCATTAATTTATATTATTTTTGCAGAGAGACTTATGCTAAAAGTTTTAAGTAGGCAGATAACCAATTGCATTTTGTAGCCAAATCTGTCCCTTTTCTTTAAAAGACAACTAATAACGATCGAGTGACCTGCTTTACTACTGTTTGTTCAGCAGATTGCAGGCTTCTGGTAGATTCCTGGATGAAATGGACATTTGTTCAACCTTTATAAATCTAAAACGTACTGCTTAATTTTTAACTTACCATTTCGGTACTGTGCCTTTAGAATCCTCATATTCACCGTATATTTCTTATGAATGTGTAAAGCTGCCTGGCATCTTTGTAAAGTAGTTTGCAGCTTTGTAGTTTTTAGTTTAGTTTTTTTTTTTTTTTGCTTAGTTAGCTAGTTAGCTAATACTAGGCTGTGTTGGCAGCAGTCCAGTAAGCTATAGTCTTTAGCCAAAATTATTCGTTACTTTTCAGTCTACTTTGTTCATTATTGTCGACGTGTATGTTGTTTTGAAGTTTTCTCATGAGATATGCGGTCAAATCCTACATATTTAGCGAAATCCGTGGCTATTATATCGGATAATTGGGGGTTCGTTTTCTAGCTGTCGCCCTTTAGAAGGAGGCTAGCTACGTGTAATGTTCTTTTTTGGACCCAGATAAATTGAGTACGGTTTGGGGAGCTTCGATTGCGTATTTTCCAATTACTACGCAGTTTTTGCATTTCTTATGAGAATTACAGGGTAGGTAAGGCTACTTGGGGGGGAAAAACAGCTGTTCAGCTCCTATGGTTGTCGTAATTTGCTTCTTTTGCTACTCATTTAGCTTGCAAGCTAACAAATCGAGAGTGCTAATGTGTTGGCAGAATGGACTCTATGGATTCTATTTTAAATCATCTAGCATTTTGTAAAGTATTTAAACATCTGAATGTATCGCTTAGAAAGTTTGGAGCTGCGGTGGCCTGCCAGCACTGATCAAACCACCCAGTTTTGATCGACAGATCAGGTGATATTCACGAACGTCAAATCAGATCCTGCGCAAGCGCATTCGAATGTGTGGATGCGGTGCTGGGTAAAGAAGGGCGCATCGGCGCAACACTGCCTTTACATTGAATCTCGCGAATCAACAGACGGATTGTAAGATTTGGACGAGGTTAAAAGAGGTGAAAAAAGATCTAGTGTTCCCTTTATTTTGATAGTCCAAAATAATGTAACATCCCAATTATATTCTAAGCGCACACCATAGATGCTTTTTAATGGAATTTGGCCAACTTTTGTGCTGAATTGTCCGGGTAATTAGGGGGCCACCTTTTAATACACTTGCCGTTCAAATTTTTGTTCTTGTTCCAATACGCAACCCTAAAAGCGATCCTATGTTTGTCGTATTTGCAATTTGTGTTTTAATTTGTACCTAGTTGCTTGTAATTACGTCACGAATATTTCCCTGTCAACTAGTCTCCTCTTTGGTAGAGTACGTGAATGCATTTAGTCGCCCACACAATTTAAGGGAACACTGCGTTTTTGTAATGTCAAGTGAACGTTGCACAGCTTGTGGGTGTTTTATTAGCGCAATCCTACTCTGCGTGACAGTGGTGGAAATTTCGGTGTTAAAATTCCGTATGGAACTCTTCCAAGTCATATACCCGGCAGACACTGCTGGCTTTGTTTCGAGCTCACCTGCTAATAGTTACGTGAATCAAACTTTTTTCACGTACGGAGTCATGCATACCTGAATATGGTGTGTGCATGGTAGCCTACAGCTTTTCGCATGTACCTCTTGGTATACGGCGTAAGCACAGAAATGGATCGATGGGGACGCACTCCTCGATAGCCGTTTCCAAAAGGGAAATGGGCATAGGCCATGGAGTGGTTTAGGCGAATTACTCTTTGCGTGCTTGTCATGACATGTTAAACTCGAAACAGTTTATTATCCATAATTCATGTTCTAGTGGTAAATTCCATTGGTAATTAATTCACAAGACCCTTAAATTAAGTTTGTGAATGAAATTATTGAAACTTTATGTGAAATGTTCAAATTGCGGTCTGCTTATCTAGAATTCATTCATGAATCTAGTGTTTAAAAAAAAATAAAAAATAAAAAAAAGCATTTATATGTTTGGTTTTTAAGTTTTTCACTTGAAAATGCTATGCAGACTCAGGGACAGGTTTTTGTGTGTGACAGTTTGAGGCTCGTGCAAATACTCAATGCTGCCCACACGGAAAAGGAAAATATAGTGCCATATATTTAAAATATGGTCCCTCCTCAAATGTCATATCTAAAGATATATGAAAGGTGAATGTTTTAAATGTGTTTACAGAATCTGTCATTAAATCCTTGTGGGCATAGAGGCTCTAATGAATATGAGGTGACCGTTGGCAACAGTTGACATTAGCCACTGATCTGAAATCGGCCTCTTCGGCCCATATTACGACCATTTAGTGTCCGATTGTGATTCTGTTCCAGGGTCAGCTACCAAAATGCTACCCATGTCGTATAGCTGGGGTTGGGGAGCATTAAGAAGGCGGCCTGCGTCAGTGCGCCCTGAGCTGGGCTTGTGTAAAAACGGCAGTTTGGGCCAAGTCCTTTGGACGGCCAGCTGAAACTCAGCCCGTTATTCTCCTGGCTTGTGGCGGAGGCTGAAAGGGCTCCACTGAGCGGAGGCCTGGGAGTCATAACGGGATTAGGCCAAACGGGAAACGGGAGACATGCGGGCCGGTGGCAGTAAGGGTGGTGGTTGGCTTCCAGGAGGGGGTATGGGAGTCGGGGGTGTTGGTTTGGGAAGGCTGCGTGATGTGTCAGTCTCCGCACGTTTACTCTCTCACGTGCTGGAGAGCGTGTGAGCCGAAACCTGCTGCTCCCAGCGATGTGCAACACGTATAGCTGCGTGTGTGTGTGCGGGCACTGTGTGTGTGAGGGTAAGAGAGTGTGTATGTGTGTACGGGCACTGTGTGTGTGTGTGTGTGTGTGTGTACGGGCACTGTGTGTGTGAGGGTAAGAGAGTGTGTGCGTACGGGCACTGTGTGTGTGAGGGTAAGTGTGTGTGTGTGTGTGTGTGTGTGTGTGTATGGGCACTGTGTGTGTGAGGGTAAGAGAGTGTGTGTGTGTGAGGGTAAGAGAGTGTGTGTGTGTACGGGCACTGTGTGTGTGAGGGTAAGAGCGTGTGAGGGTTCAGGTCGGATGTCACTGCGGAGAGCAGTTACTGGTTTTACCAGCTTCTGCGGAGTGTCCCCACCCTCGCGCTGCGTTGGTTTGGGATTCAGTCTCAGAGACTCAACCTCCACGTAGAGCAGTTCTGCACCATCACGCTCTTACTTAACCAGGGTTCTGCAGGATTTTCACTGTACCTAATTCTGTCCCGGAGAGCTCTGCGGGTGCCCTGGTTCAGCAAACACTGGCCTGCATTTGACGCTCGGCTTTGAAGCGCTGTGGATCCAGACGTTTTGGCAGGAAAGCTAATGAATGTAGGCTTTCAAGGTCAGAGGTCAAACCGCTCACAATTCTGGTCTTTTTTTTTTTTGTTTAGTTTTTTGTTCTAGTTTATGAAACCCGCGTTCCAAAAGGCGCAAAGGAATGCGTTATTTGTCTCGTTAAATATCCTCGATAGAATTCGCCGTTCGCGTTTGTACATTTGTCATGCCTTCTATCTGACTCTTTCCGTTGGCAGATTCTGTCTTGCCTGCAAGTGAATAGTTCTGATCTTTTCTTTGGCTCTGTTAGCCATTATCATAATTACCTGCTGGGTTAGGAGGAAATTCTCTTAAGTGCGATGGATGTTTCAAATGCAGGGGGATACCCGTTGAGGGGAGTAGCTTGTGTATCTCTTCATAATAGTACCGGTTTGTTTAAATGGTCCAAGTAGTAGCAGTTGAACGGTTTAGATGGATGGTGCTTCTGTTCCGGGCAGTCCATGGTGGTGGAACCCACACCCTGCCATCAGACTTTTCCTCCCTCATTCTCCCTGAGAGCCAGAGCTCCTGCAGTAATAACCCCTGTTTGGCAGCTTTGCCTGGGCTTGTCCCCCCCGTCTACTCCCCCTTCCCTCCGGAGCTATCCCATTGGTTGACGGGAACGCTGAGCCTTCTCTCATTGTGAGGCTCCGCCAGGGTTGCCAGAGAGAGTGTGTGTGTGTGTGTGGGGGGGGGGGGGGTTGTTACATCTAAATGGGGGATTTAAAATGGTTTTGTAGTTAAAATGTATGGGAGTGGATGACTGATGGGGGATTTTAAAAGGTGGTATTGGGAGGCAAGTTGTGCAAAATTTGCATGGGAGCCACTGAGGAGTTTTTCAAGGGGAATTACTTGCAGCCTCTGGCCACGTTGATCCCCATAGATCTATATTAAAGGCCCAGGTTCCTTCCAGCACTCAGACACAAGCCAGTGTTGGCATTTCCCTGTGTTCCTTTTCATGGCTCTGTTCATGCAGCCGGGTAAAACGGCAAAAAAAATAATGTCCTTGGATCTTAAGAACTTTCCATGGGTAGGAGTCTTTATTCCCCCCTTTTGTTTTAGGATAATAAATACAGGCCGAGGAAGAGCCGGCAATTGTCCCCTTTCTCGCCTGCCAAGTTTGAAAACACGGCGCGCCCTCGTTTAAACCTTCTAGCAGCCTCCGCACATAAATTACAGGATTTGATGGCTTTCAGAGTGAGAAGCGCTCTTTGAGGAAGTTATTTTTAAACCTTTGCTTGTGTGTGTTTTATTTTTTTTTTGCCCTGTGTTTTCTGAGTTTAGTGATTGCGCGTAATGGGGCAGAAGCCACAGACCGTTCTGAGCCGTGCTCTGACTGTACTCTGAAGACTGACGCTATGCTAATTGCACTTGCTGCATGGGCGCCGGGGGGGCTTCGCAAAGCCGAGATGATTGATACTGGGCTAATAGCAGTTGTTATGGATGACGGACTCTACGCTAATAGCACTTACTGTATGGACGATTGGCGCTATGCTGATGGCCCTTACTGTAGTAGCAGGGGCTTTCAGTCAATCCTTTCTGATCCAGGGACCACCCACCCAGGCTCAAAGGCATCCTAGCGACCCCCCGCCCCCCCCCATCATAAGTTAAAAGGGCTAGATTTTGAAATGCTTTCCAGAATCTATATATATATATATATATATATATATATATATATATATATATATATATTCATTGCATATCATGTCTGGTCAGAGATAAGTACCTTCAAGCACCCCCTTGGGGCTACTCGTTGAAAAGCTATGCTATGACAATTTCTGCCCTTTCCTCTTCTGCTCTGAGTTCTGATAATGTCTTTATGCTGCTAGGTGCTTTTATGCTGCTAGGTAGCACTGCCGACGTGTTCAAATGAATGTACATGAGCTTAAAACAGGTGAAACACTTTTGAACGTAACTCACTTCTTTCCCTATAGAATGCATCGTCCTCAAGACCAACCATACAGTTCAAGGGGCAACAAGGGGTAAGTTTGGTTCCTCTTCCTTTCCAGTGTTTTTTTTTAACCGTTCAGTACAGTAGATATGTGGTGCATTGTTTGTCTGGACATGGAAGTGGGTGTATGATTGCCTTGGTCTACAGGAGTGTGAAGGCATTCCACCTGTAAAATTGGTTCCTCTCTTCCACTGTATTGAGTTTTTTGTTGTTGTTGTTGTTGTCTGAATTTCTGTGCGATGACTGTTGTGCAGTGACATGCTTGATGTACGTTTCTCAAGAGGCCTGTTTTGTCAAGAACAGCTCCGTGAGCCTTGCCCCGTCACAGCAGGTGTTGAAACGCTCATCTGTGACCAAAGACTGAAACGGGCAGGGGAGATTTGCATAAAAAAACACCATCTGAGTGCTGGTGGGAGTGACCGTGGTTTCATGGTCCCCGGTCCCGAAACGCCGTTTGGGCCACCTGCAAGTCGGGTTCGAGTCCGCCTGCGTTATCCATCCCAACACCACTGGCCTGTTCTTTCACTTCTATGTGTCTCATATAGAACTGTCGCAGACTCTTAATCGAACAAAAACCGGAGGGCGAATTGGGCAAAAATGGTTACGCGCTGCAAGTTGTTACTGAGAGGGATCCTGTCTGTGTTGTGGAGGGTGTGATCGTGTATTTAAAAATATGGAAAGTGAAGGGGTTTCTCCCCCACCCTCCGGTGGTTCTGCTATTCAGCAGTCTCAGCACTTTGCACACAGTCACGGCTGCACTCCCCTTTTAATTACCCCTGTGTTATTAGTTTAATTGGTTGTTGTAGGCTAAATTAAGCTGCCTGTAAGTGACCGCAGGCGGTGGCATAATTGGCTGGTATTGGCGAATTGAAGTTGAGGAGGATGTGTTAGAGCAGTGTAAGATGCAGTTCTGCAGTTACTGTTTATATTTAGCAGCCGACCGTTGGTCCCCCCCCCACACTGATCACTGTGTGGAAGCAGAGGGTTGACCTCTGACCCTGCCACAGCTTTGGTTTCAGACTCCGCGTCTATTAATACACCGCTGTGCTCAGGGGACCCCCTCTCCCCTGTGAAGTGTGTGGTTTCTCTCTCTATTTGCCTTTGCTCTCACCCCCCCCCCCCCCCCCATTCTATCATTACTTAACCATTGGCCATTGTTAGTGGAAAAATACATCCAGATTAGACTTTTGTCCTCGAGAAAATTTGGCAGGCATCTGAAAAACAAATTTACTGAGGGAACTTCAGGCCTGCCCTTGTGCGTGTGTGTGTGTAAATAATGGTTTTACTTTAGAGCTAATTATTATTCAAACTATTATTATTCACTCCCTAAATCTTAAGATCTATTTGAATTAATACAATTTTTTTGAAGATGTGTGATGCCATGTGGTCTGCAGTCGGTGTGCAGTCAGCTGCCCGCAGGGAATGGATGTTGCATATGGGCTGCTCGTTCAGAGTGACGAGCAGTGACTGCTTATGACTGCTCTGTAACAGAGGATCATGGGCACTGATAGCAGCTCCTCTGTAACTCTTTGGCCTGTGTGTGTGTGTGGCCTGTCTGTGTACACAGGTGCAGGCGCGTGTGTGCGTGTGCCTGTCTGTGTACACACACACGTGTGTGTGTGTGTGTGTGTGTGTGTGTGTGTGTGTGTGTGCGCGTCCTGTTCTCACTCACTGTTGCCCCTCCCTCCCCGCAGAGCATAAAGATTCCATGTGCGGACGACCCTGCCAGCTCAGCCTCCTTCGACTTCTTCGTGTCCAGAGTTGGGAAGGACGGCCCTCAGGGAAGCTTTGAGTGCGTACGCCAGCATGTCTCCGGGTAAGAGAGAGCCCGCCATCCTGCTCATCACGCACTGGGTGAACAGGCCTGAAACGGAAGCGGGCTCTGAGCCAGTAAACCTGCTTGGCCAACTGCCCAGTTTGGATTCAGAAGTATTTCACAGTTCAGTTTGTTTAAATCCCTGCTTTGCATTGCTAAGTTGTGCGTGCGTGCGTGCGTGCGTGCGTGCGTGCGTGCGCGGGGGAGAAACAAGGTATTGAGGCAGTGGGTCACGTTGGTTGCTGACTAATCCAGAAAAACACTGACTGATTAAAATAAATAAAGGTCAGATTATTTATTTATTTTAATACTGTCAGCTCTTGAAAGTGCAGTGTCGTTATGCAGATGTTGATAATCTAGCTAGTTGGTAGATTGTAGTAATAGCTCGTTTCCGTTTTACCTTCCCAGGGATGATGGATGAAAGTGAGCTCAATCGCTAATTTATTTAACTGCACACAGTAGCACATTTTGCTGCATCGGTGTGAAAATAGGAATGTGTATTGTCCCTGTGAAATTGAAATGTGAAAGAAAAACTTTCCAAGTTGTTATGGTGAATTAAGTGACTAATGGCAAGTAGGCATGTTGACCTTTCTAGTTTGGGTATCTCTAGTGATCACTGCACTTTCATGATGTAGGCTATGGTTGGTGATCTATGGCTCACTACTGCTTAAGAACATGGGCTTTATTCTGTCTCTGTGTCTTTATCCTGGATGAATGTTCATATAATGATTTATGATTTTGGATATATTATCAGTGTCTTATATGTAATAAGTTAATTATTAGCTTGGGTAAACTTTGCTGTATCTGGGAAGGTGTACTTGTTTGGGCAGGTAGATTGGAAAAACCTTAACGTTGAGCTCTGAGAGTACGCTTGTCAGACCTGGGCCAAATGCCTATGTGTGTGGTGCTTTAAAGGGTCAAACTCCAGTCCTGGAGGGCCTCAGTGTCTGCAGGTCAAACTCCAGTCCTGGAGGGCCTCAGTGTCTGCAGGTTTAACTCCAGTCCTGGAGGGCCTCAGTGTCTGCAGGTTTAACTCCAGTCCTGGAGGGCCTCAGTGTCTGCAGGTCAAACTCCAGTCCTGGAGGGCCTCAGTGTCTGCAGGTCAAACTCCAGTCCTGGAGGGCCTCAGTGTCTGCAGGTTTAACTCCAGTCCTGGAGGGCCTCAGTGTCTGCAGGTCAAACTCCAGTCCTGGAGGGCCTCAGTGTCTGCAGGTCAAACTCCAGTCCTGGAGGGCCTCAGTGTCTGCAGGTCAAACTCCAGTCCTGGAGGGCCTCAGTGTCTGCAGGTCAAACTCCAGTCCTGGAGGGCCTCAGTGTCTGCAGGTCAAACTCCAGTCCTGGAGGGCCTCAGTGTCTGCAGGTCAAACTCCAGTCCTGGAGGGCCTCAGTGTCTGCAGGTCAAACTCCAGTCCTGGAGGGCCTCAGTGTCTGCAGGTCAAACTCCAGTCCTGGGGGGCCTCAGTGTCTGCAGGTGAAACTCCAGTCCTGGAGGGCCTCAGTGTCTGCAGGTCAAACTCCAGTCCTGGAGGGCCTCAGTGTCTGCAGGTCAAACTCCAGTCCTGGGGGGCCGCAGTGTCTGCAGGTTTAACTCCAGTCATGGAGGGCCTCAGTGTCTGCAGGTTTAACTCCAGTCCTGGAGGGCCTCAGTGTCTGCAGGTTTAACTCCAGTCATGGAGGGCCTCAGTGTCTGCAGGTTTAACTCCAGTCATGGAGGGCCTCAGTGTCTGCAGGTTTAACTCCAGTCATGGAGGGCCGCAGTGTCTGCAGGTCAAACTCCAGTCCTGGAGGGCCGCAGAGTCTGCAGGTTTAACTCCAGTTATGATGGACACCTGGTTCAAAGAGAGTTTTACATGCTGTAATAACCCCCCTCCCCCTGCAGAAAGGACATGCCCCATCTGTCCTGCCTGGGTGTGGTGCAGGACAGAGTCACGCTCTGTGCCTCCACCTCCCACGACCTCCAACAGCGCCCCCCTCTGGCTGAGGCCGGCGCACGCAAACCGGAGACCAAAGCCGCCAAGCCCGCTGATGGCCCCTCCACAGGTAAGCCCACCGCCCTCTGTTAGGTCTTCTTTCTTTCTCTCTCTCTCTTTGGATTTCTGTCTGGATAACGTTGTGTAAAGATGGGTTATCTGTCTCTTGGTACTTTCTTTAATGGCCAAACACATTGCTGTTCATTAGGTTTGACTGCACACGGTGATTAGAAAAGGCCCTCGGTGTCTCATTAGCGATGCTGCTTGTTTTTATTCCTGAGAGGAACACTTCTACACTGCTGTACGTCAGGGCAACTGCTCAGTGACTGGTGTGAATGAATCAGCGGGGCGGGGATTAAAGGTTCTTAGAGGTGAAAACAAAAAAGTGGCAGGTGCCTTTTAATGAAAAGAAGTTTCTTGATTTTTTTTCATTTGTGTTTTACGGTTGTTTGAAAAAGTCAAAAACAAGGCAAATGCAGAACAGAGGAACTTGACTCATACCTCTGAGATGCATTTTGAAAACTGAGTCACTGTGGGTCTGTTTTATGTATTGTTTTACTGTCCCTCTGACACAGAATATCCAGTTTGGGGTTTGAGTGAGTTTTTTTTTTTTGCCTCGGGCGAGCACTGTCAGTACTGCGATGGGTGGAAAGCTTGCTGGTTTGGGGGACTGTTTCAAGTTTACCAGCTGGCTTGTTACCAGCTTAACCCGCCCCCCCTCCCCAGGGAATCTTTTACCCCTTTTATCTGCAAGCATCTGAGAGACCTGCCTGCGTGTGTTTAAGCCACATTCAAAAACATGCTAGGGGCAGGTGTTGCTTTGACTTGCAGAGAAATGTCATTTTTTGGTTATGTTTGCAGATTTATTATTATTATTTTATCGGGAAATGGTGAGATTGTCTGTGATTGCCTGATATGAACAGGTGACCGTATATGAAATTAAAATGTTTGTCTAAAGACAGTTGTACAGTAAGGGCCTTTAAGATTAACAAATAAGATTGACAAAGTTATGAACCGTTCGTTTGTCTGCAAGTAATATGTTAAGTATTCTTTGAAGTGTGATCAGTGTGTGAGAGGGAGGATTGAATGCACGTTCTGCAGCAAATATGAAATTCCACCCGCAAGCCTCCTTTTAAAAGTTTTTTTTTTAATGATTTAGTTTCCAATAATGCAGATGAAGGTGTTTTGAGTGATATTCTGGAAATGGCACGAGCCCTTGGCCCAGGGTCCCGGGTAGATGAATGTTAATGACTGAGTTTGGCTCCAGGGACTCCGCACTCATCACCAGACAGTGCTGCACACGTTATCTGTCTAACTCGGGGACAGGTGTGACCGTTTTCTGCTTTGAAACCCAAAACCCCCCTTTGGCGCTCCGCGTTAATTTCATATTATGCAATACGTGCGTAATATTTGTTTTTTAAAGTGTGGCTCCCAAAGGCATGCTTAACATGGGTCCATCTTAACTGCAGAAGGTTAAACCTGAATCAGCTTTTTACTAACTTTTTTCAATTTTTTTACATTTAATTTGAATCCCTGGTCTGGTTCCCAGGGCATTGACGGAGAACAGGTTTTCAGCTTTTTTTTTTTTTTCTTTCTTTTGAAAAGCCTCCAGTAAGGGCTAATTTCACTGCCTTTTCACACCGTTGTCTTCAATTCAATGATGCTTTATTGGCATAACTTGACTTGAACTAGAACTGTTGCCAAAGAAATAACAATTAATGCAGAAGCAATAAAATTTGTACATGACCGCTATTTGGCCGATGCTTTTATACAAAGCGACTTACAGTTGATTAGACTGAGCATGGGCCAATCCTCCTCTGGAGCAATGTGGGGTTAAGGGCCTTGATCAAGGGCCCAACGGCTGCACTGATCTCACTGGCCACCGACCTTCCAGTTCCCAGTCAAGGACCTTTGCAACTAGTCTACAGGCTGCAATTCACATGAATGACATGGGTAGGGGTAGTAATGAAATATCTCCCTCCCTCACCTTCCTCTGTGCCAGGTAAGAGGGTCCCTTTCAGAAAGCCAGCGCCCTCCTCCTCACCCTCCGACCTGGTCCCGGAGCGGAAGCGCTCCACCCCCATCAACCCCGCCACCCTCCTCCGGAAGGGTCCGCCCAACCCGCCCGTGTCCCAGGCGCGGTACCGGGACCGTGTGGTGCACCTGCTGGCCCTCCGGCCCCACAAGAAGCTGGCTGTGCTGGCCCGTCTGCAGCGCGACAAGATCAACCCCAAAGACCTGGGCAGCACCCTGCAGCAGGTGAGGGGGTGGGGAACCCAGCCAGACCCGTCCGAAAACAAAAAGGACAAGAAAATCAACCCCTGCCCGCCCGGAAACGGAACCAGAAACAGAAAAGGCAGCGGGCGGGAGGAGCAGAGAAAGAAGCCCTTTATTCAGCGTAACATTAACCAAACAAGCCCAAAAACGCCAAAATGAAGGGACAAAAAAAACATAATAAATGACAACCCTCATACAACCAGAAACGGAACCAGAAACCATAAAGAGATTTATGGTTTCTTCACTTTAAAGCCCTTTGGCTTTAAGGTTACATTGCATAAAGGGCTTTTTAATGTAAAAGCGACCTACATACAAATCCGGTTCTCGCGTTATGTCCCACCCAGTCAAACAACTCCAGAAACTGCAAAATGAAAGAATGAAAAACCAACCCTGACTCTCCTTTACTTTGCCCTTTACAGAGCTATGTTTTACTGAAGAGGGGGTGGCGGGGGTTCTGGTCATTTATAGATGTTTACTCCTCTTCTGATGATTGTGTATGGCCTGTCCAGAGGTCAGAGGAGAGGTTCAGTCTTCCAGTGGATGCAAAGTAAAATCCTTTTTTCTTTTCTTCTTTTCTTGTCTGTTGTCTGGGGACAGGTGGCCAATCTGAACCCAAAGGACAACACGTTCTCCCTGAAGGACCACCTCTACCGGGACGTCAGGAGGGACTGGCCTGGGTACACTCAGGAGGAGCGGGAGCAGCTGGAGCACAGTCTGGCCAGGTACCGCACCGCTGGGGCCTTTACCTGAGACGCGTTTTTTTAGTCCTGTATCCTTTCTGTGGCCCCATTGACAAGTGTGTGACCCCAGACCTAGATGTGTGCTGCACACATGCATTGCTGTAAAGGCCTGTTTTCACTAAATCTCTCTCCGCTTTGCTCTCTCTCTCTCTCTCTCCCCCTCTTTCTTCCCACCCCAGTAAATTTGGCACCCAGTGTGAGTCTCCCGCCACCAAAAGCCCAAAAGAGCCCATTCCAACTGCACAACAGGTAACCACCCCACACACACACACACACACACACACACACACACACACACACACACACACACACACACACACACACACAGTGGGAGATAGTAGCTCAACTGGTTATATGAAGGCAGTGGTTTGCACCTGGTTTGAATCGGTTTCTGTGTGCGGAGAATCCTTCCAGGACTTGCGTTGGCTTTTTAAATGTTGATGAAGCGGTTACGACTGTAGTCCGAGGTAATTACTCACCAGAACAAATGGTACTCAGCGAATGTCTCTGGAGCCAACTCGGCTGCTGACCTTCATGACGGCTGAATGGATAGAAAGTTCTGGAACTGCAAGGTCCCCAAGCTTCTGCAGAAAGAGCAAACTTGAGTTTGAGAGAGTTGGCCATCATGGTCACCCATTGTTTCCATCCAGAGAAAGAAATTGATATTTTGTTGAAAACATTTGGAAAGAAATGAATATTTCCTTGGAAACATGTGGCATTTAGTTTGATATTGCAAAAATGCATGCTCACCATCGATTTGACTTTCCTTAAACAGCCTATAACTAAGCACTTTCAGTGGGTTTTAGTACGTGGCATTTGAGAAGGGATTGTCCCTCGCTCTTCCATCTGCTCAGCAACTCCATAGGTTCCCCAGATCCTGAGCTCCTGCAGTCCTTCTGTCCTCTCTGCTTCTGTAGATATCGGTTGCTAACAAGTTTTCTGTGACATTATCTTTGATTGTGCCCCTGGTAGATCAATGAAATCTCTGGTGGTGCAATGTTGAGTGCATAACAGGGCCCTGTTCCACAAAGCAGGATTACAGAGTTAGCCGGATAACTGCACAAAGTAAAACCCGGAGCACATCTTTTTACTTCAGTCAATGTTCTGGATTTTGGCATGTTCTGTGTTTTATTCAGTGCAGTTATCTGGCTAACTCAGTAATTGTGCTCAGCGGAACAGTCTGTGTGGAAACTCTCTATGGTTTAAAATCCAGGTTCAGAAAGTAAAAGTCCTCTCCTGTATTTTGTTCCAGTCACCTGGATTTAGCACAATTCGTAAGCCAGGAGTTAGAACTGGCAGGACTTTACGTTCTGAGCCCTGGATTTCCACCTCTGGTGTATGCTTTAAGCTCAGGCCGTCTGTCTGCTTTCTCTTAGAAGGGTTATCAGGAAATCAGCGACTTCATCGACCCTCTGATGCCCAAGAAGTCCAGGATCTCCCACATCGGTCGCGCGCCCACGACCCCGCCTCCCAGCGAAAGCCACGCCCCCTCCAAGGAGGACAAGCCTCCCCGGCCCGCCCCCCACCTCCCGGCGTCCAATCCCCCGCCCGCCCCCCACGTGCCGGCGTCCAATCCCCCGCTCCCGCTCAGCTCTCGCTCTCCCAGCACGCCCGAGGGCTGCGGCACCCAGGCCCTGCCCGTCGACGCCCAGAGCTCCCGCGTCGACCAATCCCGGAGCTCCACGCGCACCCCTAGCCCCGCCCTCGAGCAGGGGGCCCGGGGCGGGGGCAAGAAGCCCAAAAAGAGGTCCAAAAAGCGCAGACAGAGGGAGGAGAGCCCCCACCCCCCGAACGCCAAGATCCACAAATCTGACCGAGAAGGTATGAAAGAAAAAAGAAAATGGTCGTATATTCGTCAGCAGTGCTTTAAAAAAAAAAAAAAATCCAGAAACCAGTTGCCTTGTCCCACATCTGGAGCCCAGATTGGCACATGGCAGCTCGCTGACCCTTCCCCCCCCACACCCCAGGTCCCCGGACCCTGCCCATCCAAGGCCCTTAATTAAGAAGTCCTCTCTGCCTGTGACTAATTACTCCCATGGTGCGGCGATGTAAAACAGACTCTCTCTCCCTGCAGAAGGCACAGATGCTCCAGTTCGTTCCATCGAGGTCACCTCCACAGACGTGACTCCAGATTATTTACAGTGAGTGTGTGTTCCTCCTGTTCACCGTTTAAACGCTCCCGGGGCTCCTGTTCATAACGCTGAGGTTCTCACACACACATATTTCAGCAGGTTCACTGCAGTTCAGTTTAACTGGAAAATCTTCAGACATTAAGGGCATTATTTCAGGTCTTTTAATTAATTTTTGTGTTTAATCAAGTGTGTCCAACCTTATCCGAAATGGGCCCTTGTGTGCAAGTTTTTGTTTTAGTCCGGCGCTGACACACCTGATTCAAATTCAACATCTTCGCTGAAGATCAAGACTAGTTAGGTCGAGTCGGGTGTTGTAGTGAACCCACACCGGCCCTCTTTCAGATGAGACTGAACACACCGGGATTAAAGACTGAAAAATGTCCGTAATGTCCTGAAGATTTTCCGGTTAATAAACTGAACTGCAGTGAACCTGCTGGACCTCAGCAGATCTCTCCTCTCTGCGACACGGAGGCGGCTTGCCGTCCCCTCCCTCCGTAGGCACAATGCCGGCCTGTTCCGGCCCCCAGCCCAGCGGTCAGGACAGCACAATCATTGTCCATCTTCGGACAAAGGACGAAGGCTCGCTTCTGCAGTGCACATCGTGTTTCCTAACATTTCAGTCTTGTGCACAGGTTCAGGTTATGGTGTTTTTTATGGTTTTGGGTTCATCCTTTGTGCTTGACTTGTTATGAATGCAGTCTGCACATACTCAGGATGTGTGTTTAGGTTCTTGCTTGGCGTAGTTGCTTTAAGTTAGTCCTGCTGTGATGCTGTATCTTTGGTCTGGGAGTTTTACTTGTATAAATCAGGTGGATGCACTTAAGTTGGTAGCTCTTTATTTTACAGGCTGTTAATTGCCTCGTATTTACTGGGTAAATACCAGCTACTTATGTGTAATTATTGGGTAACCATTTTGATTTCGGAGGCTAGTACTATGAAACGGACTGTTAAATGTGCTTTCATAGTGCGCACTTAAATTTGTTTCGTGGTACTTACTGATTTTGTTTCATTGTACTTACCTGAAATGAAGGTAGTTGCTAAATAATTAAGTACATGAGTAGGTGATATTTACCCAGTAATTAACAGGCTGTAAAATGTAGCATTACCCTGATGTTCTCCTACATGGAATGTTGCTCTGGGTAAGAGCATCTGTTAATTTACTGCGGTGTAATGTACATTACATTGCCAATGGAGTGGAACAGAATTCATCTCCCATACCGGCCGAATGAAGAGGAATGGAATTTACCGCAGTCTTCCTATCGAGTGCCCCCATTTCTTATTTTATTGATTTAGTTTTTGTAGATATTTGTCCTAAAATTACCCCCCCCCCCCCCCCCCCATGTTATATAGCCTTGCCTATTTAACTTTAATTGTTTTTAACTTTAACCTGGGGAGCCTCGTACACCAGTGGAAGAGGAAATTCCAGTGTCCCAGTTCACTGTCTTGCACTAAATGGCTGAAATGTGCGCAGAACAAACCATTACATTCACCCATGGAGTGACGCATGGCTGTGTGATTACTATTTTGGACAGAACTGGGTCAAATACATAACTGTTTTGGATTCAGAAAGCTTTTCTGGTGTATTGTAACCTACAGTATGAAATAACTCTCAAACCCCCACCTTCTGGTCCTCGTGGTGATTCATTTGCACCAGGCAGGATGACAGGAGCGCAGGAAAGTATCTGAATCTGTGATTATGGGGGAGCGCTGCTGACCTGGGCTTCCGCCATCTCTGTTTTCGCAGTAAGTACGCGGCCGTGACGTCCGTGACCCAGCGCCAGAGCTACAAGGACGACTTCAACGCGGAGTACGGCGAGTACTGCTCCCTGCACGCCCGCGTGGAGAAAGTCACCCGCCACTTCACCCGGCTCGACTCCCAGTGCAAGCAGCTCCAGCCCGGCACCAAGGAGCACAAGGTGCGGCCGGGGTCACCGTGGTAACGGGCGGGGTCACCGTGGTAACGGGCGGGGTCACCGTGGTAACGGGCGGGGTCACCGTGGTAACGGCCGGGGTCACTGTTCGATAGACATGGCTACTGTAGCAATCGGTGGGGTTATGGTAGAAGTAGGCGGGGTTACTGTACCAATGACGTATTCGAACATGTTTTATTTAGCAGGGCGTGGGGTTTTGTCAAGTGGTGGGAATATTTTGACAGGGCGTGGGGCTATCTTGGCTAGAGGCAGGATTGGTTTACTAAGGGTGAGGGATTGTTTTTGCGAAGGAATAATCCTTCTGGCTGTACCTGTTCATTAATTATTCATTTATGTTCATTTATTGTCATTGAAATTCATATTAAACGTTAACAAACCATTTAAGTGTCTGATGAGACTATCTGTGGCCTCGCTTATGTTTTATATTCTCAAAAAGATATTGGTGCGGAGATAAGGAATTCAAGTGTGTGCGCGTGTGTGTGTTGTCATTTGCAGGAGGTCCAGGAGGAAGTGTTGCAGGAGTACAACAGAATGAAAGGAGTAAGTGTGAGAAGAAGGCTCTCTGAGCTCTCTGAGCAGGCCAGACCCTCGTATTGTGTGCTGCCAGTAACTCACTACGAGTGACCTAATGCAGGGGGTTGGTAATGAGCTATCCATCACTGACGGGCCAATCAAACTGCTTTTCTCTCCTGGGCAGTTTTGGGCTTAATGAAGATGTGCTCGGCATGGCTGGTGTTTATACTGGATGTTACGTTGTGTGCGTGTGAATTATGTGTATGGCAGTGTGACATAAGCGATAGGGAACTGGGCTTTGGAGCTTCCAGGTTGAAGTCTATTCCTGAAATGCACCAAAACGCAGCAGACACCTCCTGTACTGGAGTTTGACACCCCTGCATTAAGGTGTAGAAAAGCCAAAGGCTGACTGCGTTGTGTGTGTGTGTGTGTGTGTGTGTGTGTGTGTGTGTGTGTGTTCTTCCAGACCAGCCCCAGCTATCGGGAGATGAAGCATCGGTGTGAGTACCTCCATAACAAGCTGGCCCACATCAAGCGCCTGATCGCCGCGTTCGACCGGCAGAGGACCCCGCCCTGGGACTACAGCGACACGCACAGAGAGGGTGGGGCCATCGCCAGCACATGACCCGGCCCTCCGACCGCTCCTCGCCCTCCGACCGCAGCGTTCGGCCCGGCGTATAATCCCATTCTTTCTTTTACCTTCCTCTCTTTATTCTTCTTTCTTCTGTCTTTCTCTCCTTTCTTTAGCCGTGTTCCTCTGGACTCTGAAAAATGCTATTCCTATGCATTCTGGGGGCCTGCTGGCCCTGCAAAAAGAAAAATCAAAAAAGAACAAAAAATAATATATTTTTGAAAAAGAGGAAAAAAAAAATGATGCATACACAGAATAGGGAGGAGGTGGGAAAACTCCACAGACAGGATGAATCTGAAAGGGTGTCGTGGATAATGCACCAGTCGGCCTAATGTGTTAAGTCTTTCAAAAGCAAATTTGCACGTGGGATGAAAAAGGCTGTGTATGTATGTATGCGTGCTTGTGTGTTGGTGCGCGCGTGTGTGTATTTGCGTATAGGAGGTGTGTATGTGTGGGTGTCTGTTGGTGTCTTTCTGTGATGTTAGGAGCACAAAATCTCTGAGCTCAGCAGGTGGTTGGACAGCCTGGGGTTGGGGGACCTGGATGTGCCAGGTACTTTCTGAAATGCCACATGGGTTTTTGAGACGAGGGGTATAGTGGCTATCTCGCCCTGGGCTGGTGCCTTAAGGTGCCAGTTTACCAGCCGCTGGTGCTGAGTCACTGAATCCCTGTTTCCAGGGCAACCACCGCAGGGGGAGGGGGGTCTGCAGTGGTCTGCCAACCAGGGACATGCGTGCGTTTACTGGTGAGCTGTGCGTGTCTTTTGGGGGGCTGAGGAGTGTGAGGCGTGTGCGTGTTGGAGGCAGGGGAGTGTGTGTGTGTGTGTTGCTGCTCTTGTGTGTTTGTGCGTCTGAGTGTAAGCGGGTGGGTGGGTTGGGGTGGGGTTAGATTACGACTGAAAAATAAGAAAATTGGAAAAAAAAATGCTGCTAGTTCTTTGCTCAAAGCCAGAACACTCGGGATAAACCTGAAAAGTGTTTGCGATCTTGTAAGAACATCACCCAGAAGTACTGCCACTAAACGGCTTAAATCATAAGACTAATACGTTTGAGATGAATACTTAGGTTGCAATTTTTGAAAATGTCCATATACGTTTAGCAGTGTATATTTATGTAAATGTACATGGCCTTCCTGTGCCAAGTTATTTTGGAAGAGGAAACACTGCACAAAGAAAAATGTTGACATCTACCAAAAGAAATATCTATTTAAGAATTATTCCTGACTTTCCAGAAGTTTGAAGCAGATTTATTTATTTTGCAAATTATTGCTTTTTTTTTTTTTTTTTTTTTTTTTTGGTTTGTTTTTTGTTTTAAGAACTTTCACAGATTTATTTGGGAACATCACAAAGTCAATGGGAGTCAAAGTTAATATATATTATCTTTTTATTTTGTTGTTAAAGTGCTACCAGATGTGTAAGGGAAGCATTGTGTTTACAATCCTGTGTGTTACAATATTTGCCAACAAATGAAATGTTGTTTCAGGGTTATAAAATATAATCGTCCCCTTGTCAAGTTGGAAAAACTATAAGGCACAAGGAATAGCTGTAGATTATGGTACATTGGTTAACTCTTAACTCAATTGTAGCTTGGAGACGATGAATTGATTGTAGCAGTATTTCCCCTAGGTTAAAGTTTCACAGACCTATGTTCAAAATGGTGGATTCAGGCAACAGTATCCAACATTCATAAAATGCACTATACTAAATGCGTTCAAAGTTTCATGTCTGCTCCTTATATTTTTGACAGTGTTAATTGGCAGTCTGATTCACACTGTATTTCTGAACTACAGGATCAATGAGGACTGTTTGTGTCAGTCTCAGAATCGGGATTCTCTAAGATCTGGTTTCGGATCATACCATAGAAACCCTTTGTTTGAAGTTTACCCTCCCAACAATATAGTGACATCCATATGCATGTGAAAATCAGCTGGATTCACTTCTGGTGCCAAACTTCACCACAGTTCTGTATGGGTGATAAAATGGGTGTATTTCTCACTGTACGGAGCAGCCTGGACACTTGGATGCCAAATGGTTCCTCAGTTCCAAAAGTGTTATTAGGAGAATCATCCCTGTGTCTTGTAACACTTTGTATATATTTCATTTTTTTATGCTTTTTTTTTTTTTTGTTTTTTTTGCTTATCCTTTCCAGAATTTGTTTTCTTTCTAATTTGACAAATTTACTACTTTTCAGAACACGGAGCTGCCCTGTCCAGATAATTTAACAATAGCTGTGCATTTGGATTTTTTTTCTCTGCGAGAAAGTAAGTTAGCACTAAGAGATGTTGGCCTTTTCCCCCCTTCCATCGATCAGTGTTCCTGTTACGCTTACAAATATTTACTTGCGTGGCTTTTTGTTGGAATTGCTTCTGTAGCTGTCGACATGGCCTCTATGTCCCCATCAATCCCAATATCCCTTTGGTCTGCGTCGCGCAATTTCCTCAGTTTATACACATCCACTTCACTTTCCAACAACCCATTTAGGTTGCCTTTGTTTCTTTGTTAGCAGAAAAAATAAAGGAAAGTTAACAAGTGCCTTCCCTCCCCACCCATGTCACTGAAAAGCCTACATTTTTTCATAGTTCACTGAAGGCCTCCTTTCTTAGCCCTGGACCTGGTGGTCCATGATGTGCCTTGCTTTTTTTTTTTTGTTGTTCCAGCTGGTCTCCTTTGATCAGAGTTGATCGTGTTGATGGCTGATTTCCGCATTGTTAGCTGCAAGTCATTTGTGGAAGATGTGTGTTTGGGGAGTATATTTATGCTACAGAAAGATGAAAGCACAGCTGTGTTATTGTGTGCCTCTTTGAAAAGTCCTTTAGGGTAGAGTCATGGTGCTTGGCTAGTTAGTGGATCAGTTTATTAATTATTATATGAACTCCAACCAGTTGAATTATTTATCTTAAGCTACTACCCTGGAGAGACCACTGCCCTCAACGAGTTTTGAGCTAACATAACTTCTTTTTTTTTTTTTAACAAAATCAAAAAGAGTTATCGTAGCTTTCATCTTTAGTCGAACAGAAGCATCTCCACGCTTGACTACACATATTCTCCACAGATGAGTTGCGGTAGATCATGCCATTTCAAACCGCATCGCGCTCAGCTCAAATTAACATTTTATAACGGCGATGTGGAGGAGTCCGAGGACTCGTTGGTTTAACGTTTTGAACCTTTGACACAGACACGGGATCGCCGTCTGCCCGCATCTGTTCCTTCACACACAGCCCAGAGCGGTCGTCAAGGGTTCTGGTCAGATGCTGCCGGGCTGGAAGCCCAGCTTTGGATCGCGCTGCCGTACCCCCGCACGTGTGCCGTGTGCGTTTCGGTCGGTTACACGTCAGCCTGAAAGCCTTCAGCGCTGGAAGATCCGCGTGCGCATTGAGCGATCGCAGCCGTGTTGGATTTCTAGCAGCTCTGCGTAAACGCCAGGGCCAGACTCTTCTTTTCTCCGAGGCGAATTTATGAAGTGGTGTTGCCGAGCTCCCGTCATCCTGACTTTGAAGTCCGAACGGCGCTAACCGTTCGCAAGAATTCTGTCCTTCCTCTGACCTCCAAAGACAGGGCTTAGAGAATCTGAACGCCGCTCCAAAAGCCACAGAAAAAGAGTACGCTCAGCGGATATTTCTTGGTCTTCGTACAGGGAAGAGAAGTGTCCATTCATTAACCTGATGGTGATGTGGTAAATCAAAACTGGATTATTATTATTTTTTGGAGGGGGATGTGGGGTTTTTTTTTTTGGTTATTTTGTTGAAATGAGTTCTTAAATGCCTATGAGAAAGGTTAACGAGTACAAAAAGTGCGATAATGACCACTGAATTGTCATTTATTTTATTTCTTTCTTTTTTTGATGAGGGGTGGGGGTAAGGTTGGTGACTACGCTGCCCACCCTGTTGAAAATGAATTTCATCAGTTCAATAAAATGTGAATGTGACCGTAAACAAGGAGTCCTCATTTTTTCCAAGCTGTCGAATGGTGTTGAATATGAGCTGACTCGCTAAACAGCATCTGGCTTCCATTCAAACTCATGCTGGATTCCTTGGATGAATTTAATCCGTGGCCCTTTCTCAACAGGCCCGGTGGCTGCAGTTCTGCAGCCCTTTCCAGCACTGGAAGCCACTACAACTGGCAGGAAGGAAACCACACCGGCTGTATTAACAATGACCTGATGAATCGGGTGGTTTAGCGCTTTACTGGAACTAAAGTCTTTAGACCAGAGGTGTCCAATGGGTAATTTAGTTGAATCGGATGTCATAGTGCTGGGCTAAATTAAAAACCTTCTTGCACACCAGCCCTGTTTGGATCAGATTGGACATTATTATTGGATGACGATCCGGTTAATGAGGTGGTTTGGTGTGTTACTGGAATGAAAGTGTTCACTCGTGCAGTTCCAGGAAGCAGTAGGCCTGATTCATTTCACAGTATGACTGGTGGCCTCTGGGATAGGCAGCCAATTTGGCTTAAGATGACCCATACTCAAAACACTTAAAATGTGCCAAACCAGAAAAACTGCTTTTTGCACCAAAAAAAAGGCCTTTTCCATTCGACCCGGAGGTGGTCACACTTGACTTCTTTTGATATTTACACAGAACTAAACGATGCTAGGTCCAAATAATTTCAAACGATTTGAGTTGTTGGCAAGTAGCGTTTTGGCAGTTGTGGCAAACAAACATTCTAATACATTTTTCCCTCCCCAAATATCCACATAGTAATCATGTCGAAATGTTCCATAGCGCACTGTTGCAGAAGGTGCTGACTGCCCCAGATTAAACCAATTTTTAATTTTGGAGCAGCAAGTGTTTCACTGGGTGGGCTAACCTACCTGTCAAACCAACCTGCTCTGAAATTTACAATCTCTGGAAATGCAATTCAGAAATACTGGATTTCCATATACACTCAGTGACTGCTTTATTGGATATTTAGTAGACTCCAACCACCCTGTCTGGCACCAACAACCATTCCTTAGTCAAAGTCACTTGGATCACATTTCGTCCCCGTTGGTCTGAACAACAACTGAATACCTTGACCAGGTCTGCATACTTTTATACATGTAGTTGATTGGATATTTGCATTAATGAGCTAGTGTACAGGGCTACCTAATAAAATGGTGATTGTGTCTAATAGCCCGTTTGGTAGCAGGCCTATGCACAGATGTGTAATCCCCTACAGCTGGTCCATATGGGGCTTTATGGCATTTCTTTGGCGAAGTGGTTAATTTTCCACTATTCCAATGTGAGATTTTGGCAGCTTGCTCTATGTGACTGGGACACTGCGTGTACGGAATGAATGTACTGATCCAATGACCACAAATTCCACACTCATGCGGTTTGGTTCTTACCCATCCGTTTTCTTTTAATTCTTTTCATGCAGGTGCTGTCCTTGTGTGTGAGTGCAGTTTGGTACATGCAAACTCTTAATTGATCAAAGGTTTTGAAGCCACAATTTGTTTATTAAAAAAAAAACGGAATTGTGTATATATATTTTTTGAGGTCCAGCTGGAATTACAGAAGGATGGTAATTAGACTGCATGTATTTACTGCTCTCATTCACTCACACAGCATTTGGGAGTGAGGGGTTTTGCTCAGGGACACTTCAACACACCCAGGGTGGGGGATCAAACCTGTGACTGTCGAGGACCCGGCCCTAGGCCCCCCTGATGAGAGATTGACGGGGGATGGGTTAGGAAGGAATGCATTGTTAACCCCTCGCACACGCCATCGAGGTGGTAGTAAGAACGCCCGTAAGAAGAAAAATATGTGGTTCAGAGAATGAGCAGCCATACTTGTCAGTAGAGGAGTCTGAAGTCGGGGGACTTAGATTTAGGGTTTTAAGGAGCAAGGTTAAAGTTCTGACTGAGAATACCCCAACCCTACAGGGGAGGGGCACAATGCCTGGCTAAAGAAAAACAAAAATAAGGAAAACGGAAGGGATGTCAATACCGAAAGAAAATTAATGATTAATGGCGGATGATTTACACTCAGCTATTGGCTGGATGTCCTTTGTAGATCCCTTAAGGCGCCACAAAAAGGGGCACCTGAAGAGGGTGTTGAGATGGTGGCAGGCTTTAACGTCTGGCTTGCATGAGATCAAAGTTTGGAGGAAGTCAAGGAGAGATTATGAAACTGACACAGACACCAGTGATGAATAGGTTCATTAAAAACAACATAAGGGCTAGTGTTTTTCCACTCGTATATTAAGATGGTGGAAATTCCCAAACCAGAGGGGCCCATGAAATAAAATATTGGGGACAGTTCTTTTGAGGTATGAGAAAATGACAATTGGAAAAACAGAAATAATTAATATGATCATTAAAAAACAGGTTATATAAAAGATAAATGTCTTCCCGCTTGACATAATGGGGGCATTTCTTATCAAAAAAGGTACACTTTTGTATGCAAAAAAGATATATAAGGAATAAGCTTTTAGACCTTAGAGCAGGATCCCAGAATTTGGCTTCAGAAGATATCTACGAGCTGGTGAAGAAAGAGCCACGCAGAACAACTATAACCAAGCTGGAGTGGTAATTAGAATCTATATTACTTGTAGAAGTAGGAAAAGTAACATATTATAAGTTTACTTTTATATATCTTTTATTTCTCATTAGGGTACTATATAAAGTAGAAAAATGTAGAGAAGTTATCATATTTAGATAAATATTATATTCTAGGAATAGTTTCTTTTTAAACATCAAGAAGGGGGAGCTATAGGATAAGGCTAAGGCCAAAGAGGATGGATATAGGAAGGGTGTACCTTGATTTTTAAACATCGTGGTGGAAAGGTAATTTAGAAAGAGCTAAGAGGGGTATATGTAACTTGCATGTGATTAGCAAACTGCAAAAGATGATATGTACACTGTAATCTGTATAACTCTATTCTTTTGATTGATTATAATAAAGTATATCTTACTATAATCATATGTGATAAAGAGTCTTTAGAGGAATACATTGAATACAGGACATCGATTACCAGATTTGCATCACACCCTTCACTTCGAGACTGGGCTGGAAGTTCAGTAGAACTTACCAGGGCTCCAGGACGTTCGGAGTACTTGAGTTCGTCCCCGAGACACCTCCTCGTGGGGTACTGCTCGTGGGAACGTGAGGTCTGAGCTCGGCAAGGGGTCCGTGGCTCACGACATGACCCTCCAACTCCCAGACAAACGATAACTGAATTAAACTAAATTCATGTGACATTTTTGCATTTATTTCAGAATATATTCTCAATGCATTAAGTTTGAGTGGACTGCTTCCCTCTTTCCCAAGAGCCATGTTGTCTGGATGGAGCCTGCTGAGGTATGACTGATCACATTCTTCAGAGAGCTCCTGGAAATTCACTGAAGTATGATTCATCACATTTCTCTAGGAACTTCTGGAAATTCATTCTGGTATGACTGATCAGTTTCCTATGGGAATTCATAGAAATCTACTGTCTTAAAGGGTGGGGTGAATTCTTAAAGCTGAATAGCATACGATCTGGTGCCTTTTTCTGTCAAGACATGCAAGGTAAATATAAAATGGAGCAAGATTGCCTTTCCAACTTTAGCACAGCTAACTTGCTTTTGTGCTTTAGGGATGCATAAGTACTTGTGTTCTTACTCTGTAACTCGCTCTGGATAAATGAATGCTCTGCTGAACAAATGCAATGTAATCTAACTGGTGACAGAATGTATCAATCTATATCAATGGAATAGATTAAATTTGGGGAGCTTTCAAGGCCAGAAACTGCGGATGTTTCAGTTCAGCAACTGTAGAGAGTTTTTTTCATTTTCTTTTTACTTAAAGAGAGCTGGAACACATGGTGATTTAAGTTGCGCCGCATTTCTTGATTAGTACAACAGAAGGCCTATCATTGATATATTTTTTGCCAATGTGACTAGAGCTGTGTGTTTCCTCGATAAAGCCTGCTCCGGACCTGAAGAAGGCATTGTGGGTTTGTCTCGTCTCAGTCCAGGGTCCTGTTTCATGAAGCAGGATTACCGAGTTGGAATCTGGAACATAGACTGACGTAAAAGAACCGATTCTCTCTTTGTACTGATAATGCAAACAAACGAATCTTATCGTTGGTAACTGTATGCCTTTAGTCTGTTTGTTACTACAAGGTTCCCTTATTGATCAGCAATTGTGTTCATTGAGTAGGTTTTATTGTAATTGTTCAAATGGCATGAACCAACACTTACATGATGACCTAAGACTGTTAGTTCATCATGCAGGTGTTGGCTCAAATTTTCCAGAGCTTTTTTTTTTTATTATTATTTTTTCAAAGGTCAACTTCAAAGTTTCAGAGGTCCTTTGCAAGAGACCATGCAGCTCAGAAGAAGGTGGTTTTGAAACAATTGAATCAGGCTGTGGATCCTGTACACTGTGAGGTTCCAACAGTGCTGCGTTTTCTTCAGCACCTTTCGCACTTATGTGTAGATTGTATAGATATTGTTGTTTTTTATTGGCTGTTGTATTGTTGTACTCAGGGTATTCTAGCTGCCAACTGTGGTATGCTAGTTTGGAAGTTGATTGTACTCTTCAAGGGTTCTGATTATCTGTATGTTTACACTAGGACTCGGAACTGTACTGTCCTCTCAGGTCCTCTTCGCACTTGTACTTGTGCTTGATCTGCTCTGGATAAGAATGTCTGATAAATGCCATGTAATGTAGCGTAATGTAACCTCCTTGATGAAGGCAAGTCAGCATCGGCATGAGAGTCTACGTAGCTGCTGTTGCTGCGCAGCATGTTTCCATTAAAGATCACTCGCCTGGAGCGCACAGCCTCATTAGTCACTTTCTAAAAGGGGCAAGAAGGCTCTGCCCCTCCACACTCTCCCGCAGCCCTCCATAGGGTTCACCCTTATTGCTTGAGGGTCTCTGCTCACCTCCATATGAGCCCTTGAGTGGGGCTTAAGTGGCAGTCATTGAACAGTGCATTTCTCCTGGCTATTACAACAACTAAGAGAGTGAGTGAAATCCATGCTCTCTCAATGAGCCCAATGTGCCTCAGACAGAGCCCAGGCAGGTCTAGTGTCACCCCGTGGCCTGACTCAGCATTATGCCACAGGGTAAAAAGGTTGGGAAATGCTGGCTTGGCAAATGCAGGGTTAATCGTAGAGAAACCCCATAGTGACAAACCGGCCGGTTTGTTTGTTTATCGGCCCGATTAAGAGGCCGGTTTGAGGTCCCCGCGTGCTCGAGACGCACCCCCCCGTGTTTGTTCCTCACACTGCCGCAGCACCCCCTGGATGCAGCGATGAGCTGAGCCGTGTTTCCTGGGCAAAGACAGGGACAGAGCGCCCACAGAGACGCAGCTGCACTACAGCTGGATTTCACCAGAATGTCCAGTTTTCACATTATTTGTTTGTACAGGACCAGTTTGTGGAGTAGTAGACGTGAGAACATTTATTTTAGTTTCTAATTAATGGGCCTTTCCCTTGAATCTTTTACAGTCTCACCACACAGGAGTCTTGCTTCCTGTTCCTGGGTTTCAACAGGCAGTTCTTGAAGTTATTGTAGGGTGCCCCTAGCCAGTCTTCATATGCAATGACTACTACATTTGTAAAACAAAAAAAATATATAGAAACATTTTTTTAAATGATAACCATTTTAAACTTATGAGGGGGTCCCCCTTGATGCCTTTGAGCCTGAGTGGGGGCCCCTGGATCAGAATAGTTTGAAAACCCCTGTTCTAGTTCCCCCAGGTGTATATAACATTTATCTATGCAGTTCCCTGTCGGTTTTTCCTGTGCATAATTATCTAAAACAAAGGTCTGTCGCAGACAACTCACTTGTGTCTTACACTTGTGGAGGATCACACACACACACACACACACACACACACACACACACACATGCATGCACACTCACACGCACAAATGAGCCCTAACTGATGAAAAGCCTGCAATGTATGCTGTGCTATAGACATATCATGTTTAAAGTTTTCAATGTAATAGTTGGACGTGGCTTTATTATATAAGGTCTGTGTTTGGGTTTAACATTCACACATAAATTAAGTAGGCCCAGAGCCTGATTAGTTTTTAAATTAGCCCCAGTTTTAAATGTTGGTTTAGCCCCGCCTCTACATACATGACGGGAAAGAGGACCAATAAACGAACCGACCATAGAATAGCGGTTCTGACCCCCTTTCTGTTTGTCTTGGGTGTTACTCGTGCGCAAATATAGTCGTTTGCTTTGTGCATGTCTCTAGGATTCTTGCATTAATTCGTAGTAAAGCAGCTATTCGGATTTTCTTTTATACCAATTTACTGCACTGTTACAATCGGCTAATTTACAGCAAACTAATTATAATAATAATGGCGCAGGAGTTCGTCGAGACAAAATTAAAAGGAGACAAAGTCGTTTTGTTTTTGAAACCGTCGTGCCCGTATTGCGTGATGGCAAAAGAGGTTCTGGCCAAGTATACATTCAAAGCTGGACACCTGGACTTCATCGACATAAGTGGAAGGAACGATATGAGCAAAATCCAAGACTACTTCCTCGAGATAACCGGGGCTCGGACTGTGAGTAGCCTATGCTAAAAATATGGTTTCGTAATGCTAGAAACGCTACCTTAAAAACCGGGGGAGCGTACGTTCGGAAAACCTTCGGAAAATCACTACCAAAACGGCTTGCTACATTACGCTACGTAATTGTATTACAGTATTTTTTTTGCGCTGTGCAAAAAATACGATCTGTAATTCATTACTCTTGGGCTGCTGTTATGTAGCCGAGTGTTGTCTTGGAGATTGATCTCCAAAAGGGCTATAAGGGGGTTTATTGTCTTATTGTGTAAACGATGCTACATTTACGCGCCTTCTATTTCTGCCTACTGTGTTGTGATAAAACGGTTGGTTCAAAGGGAGAGATTTATGAAAATAAATTTCACGTGGCGGTGTGCCTATAGGCTACACCTGGTGACCAAATCGCAAAGTTAACCCCTGAATGTTAGGTCTTAAGTACTGATGGTATACCGACAAGAAATCGAATTAATAAAATGAACCCTTTGATCAACTTTAATTGACAATTTGACTGATTTCATTATAAGCAGCGGTGGCAGCAACCGTAGGATTATAAATAAATTATGACATAATTTGACTGCGATGCTTGCCTGCTGGCAATTTATTAATGTTTCCCGGTAGTAATATTCCGTCGTAATGATTCAGCAGAGAGGAGCCCAGTGTGACACTACTGCAGCATTATTGTAAATATTAATGCAAGGGAACTAATGGCATATTGTACAGTGGAACATGATTTAAAGGAACACTGTCATGGTTTTTTCAGTTGAGTTTATTTGGATTAGATGCAAAAATGATGTGTGTAGGCATTTTTAAAATCGGCGTCAGTGTAGCCGTCTCCTAAATATGGGGCAAAACTTCTCAAACAGGTGCAGTGACGTCACTGGACGTGTTTGGCTTGAATCTCCAGCCTGCGTTTCCTAGAAGGCAATGGGCCTCAAATTCCACCCTTGAACGCAGAGACTGGTTTATGGACGGCCACCCATCCAGGCGATCACATGACACTCCCAGAAATAGGGTAATGTTAGTATACAAATATCACTGAACCTACTACCTCGCATTCATTCCAATGTAGTGAATTGATTTTAATGAGAAATGTAGTAGTTCTGCTGTTTTTTTTTCTTATTTAACTCCACACAAACTATAAAGTAGCCGGCTATTCATGTCGGCTATCTCATTGCAGTCTGTAATTTAGCTAGCTAGCTAAATTAACTGGTTACAACTGAACCAGAGCATCGTTGCTTAATTTAATGAGTGAAAACATCATAGCTGTCGACATCATATGTAAAATGAGCTAGCAGAACAGTCGGCGGTCAGATGTCTTGATGATGGCGATGGCTGCAATGGAGCCGGGAGATTGCTGACATTGATGGCTGCATCCTGATCGCTCAGGCTAGCCAAGGTAGGGTGATATCTGTATGCTAACATTACGGTATTGTCATTAAAGTGTCATGTGATCGCCTGGATGGGTGGCCGTCCAGAAACCAGTCTCTGCGTTAAAGGGTGGGCAGTGAAGCCAAACACGTCCAGTGACGTTTGTTTTGAAAAGTTTTGCCCCATATTTAGGAAACGGCTACACGCATAACTTAAGTATTGAAACCAAATAAACGCAACTAAAAAAAACGTGACAGTGCTGGCAAAATGCCTAATTAATGACTGGGTTTAATTTTGACAATGCTGCCAAAAGTAATTGGATCAAATATTGAGTATTTTACATCTACTCATTCATTCTACATCTACTCATTCACATTCTACTCATTTATTTAGTTTGCATAAGGCTATTGTGTGTGTGTGTAGGTGCCACGGGTATTCATTGGAGAGGAGTGTATTGGTGGGGGCAGTGACGTAGCTGAACTGGAGAAAGCCGGGAAGTTGGAGAACATGCTGACGTCCATTGGCGCTCTGCAATGAATTCAGGTACACACTCACTCTTTCGTGTGCACACAAACACACACTTACACTTGCAAAACTCAGGTGAGCTGTTGCTTAGAAATCTGATATCTAAGCAACAAACATACCACAAAGGTACAAGGCATACTGACAAAGCCAAAGCTTGGATTTCAACTGAAAAGTACTGGACAACCTGGATCAATCTCCCTTGATTTTTCTGTATAACTTTTCAAGTAAATTCAGATCTCTTTGCTTAAACTTTGAGAGAATCCAGATATTTATGCTTAAGCTTTGAGAGAATGCAGATATCTTTGCCTGAAGTGTGACAGGATGCAGATATCCTGGCTTTAAGTGTGATGGAATGCAGGGCTCTCTGCTTCAGGTTTGTGTGGGGCAGGCAAGGATATCTGCATTCTCTCAGAGTAAGGGCAAGTCAGACACATTTGCATGTTAAAAAAACACAAAAAAACAGTCTTTATTGATGCAGGCAGACACCAGTGGAACTGTACAAGGCTACGAATGGGGCAGCGATGCTTTCGTTCATCACCCCTGACCTGGCTACACACCTGCGGTACAAACCACACGCCCGTCTTTCCCCAGCAGCTCCAATCCCAAAGTCTCCATTCATTTGTTAGGAACAAAAATAGGCAACAATGTTATAAAAATAGTTGCATGGTCTTTAAATAATAAATCTATGATATGTTCATAAACATCGGGTTTCTATTTTTATCTTTAATGGAGTTAACATTATTTAGGACACTTGTTTTGCTAGTACTGTTTTTGATCATTGAATGCGTTCCCAGCGAGTCCAGTGTGTTGGTCTTGCAGAGCCACAAGTCCATCTCCCTGCTGATTACCTTTCAGTTTAAGTTACCTTGAGTTTTTGGGTTTATGGGTGTAGTCCTCCGCAGGCCCTGTGGTAAGTCCCAACACACATGTGCTCGTGCGTAAGACCGGGTTCTTGGTTCATCGCCATAGGAACCGCATTCACGTTGTGGTCAGTTTTGGCACAAACCAAATTCCCGGTGCGCCCTGCAGACCACGCCATTCCAGAGGAGCTTCCCGCCTGGTCTCCTCCCCCTGGTGTTCCCTCTCCTCCTCCAGTGGCGTACGTCTGATCCTCTCCTCCCCTCTCCCCCCCCCTCCCCCCTTCCTGCTGCAGGACGGGGTCGGGAGGGTCACATGACGAGGCAGCGAGATTTGCGCAGTTGCCGTCTCCGCTGCTGGTACTCGCTGAGCTCCTGCAGGTATCCCCGGGACGGCCACCGGACCCTCTCCACCTGCTCCCTCTCCTCGTCTGAAACACAACCCCGCCACGCCCAATAACGGAGACGCTGTCACCATGACGACCGCGGAAACGCGCCACCCCTCAACAACATCCCGGACCTCCAGGATCCTCAGTCCTGTCCAACTTCTCAATCCACAACATAATGGTTTACAATGGAGGCATTAGCTAGTTATGGTGGAGAGACCATTTTTTGGGGAATTTATCATCGACAACCTCACAAGAAATGATAGAAACCAAAAAGGAAAAGAGCTCACATAGTTTTCGGTCTTTGTAGGCAGCTTACGAGCAGTGTTTGCTAGATGTGGGTTCTGTAGAATTTAGGAATGTTGCAACAAAACTCGTTGTACTTTAGCCCTTTGTAAAAAGGGGGTAAACAAGCCCGTCCAATATAAATGTCCTGGAAACCTGTTGTTCATGATGGAATTAGATGTACAATTTAGAGTCCAATAAATATATTTGAAATCAATGCAGTGTGAATGGGTGAGTTTCAGGGGGGTGAGGGTTTGTCTTGGACACACATGGAACAATGTGCCGATAGGCAGGTGGTTTTTCCAGATAAATCTGCAGTGCTATCCCTGGTCGATTCGGCCAAGTATTACATTAAGATCAGCATTTATCAGCATTTGACTATTTCTTGCGTGGCATCCCATACTGAGGTGCCATGAGTGTGCTGTGCTACCCCTGACATCCGTGCAGGGCCCAGAGGGACTGTAGGGGGCGTCACCTCTCACCTGACAGCTCCAGGAAGTCTGGCTTGTGGCTGAAGATCAGGTAGTTATTGGCGATGAAATGCAGGAGCCACACGTAGAGCTGGTCTGCATTGTGGCACTGGTGCCCGGGAGAGACCAAAAACAAAGTGGGGGGTATTCATTATTTTACATTTTCATTTATCTGACAAAATCACTTTGGATAAAAGTGATTTACATATTACACAAAACCTTTTTCAAGGTTTTAACCTACCTGCAACCGTAACCAGTAACCAGTCCAGCGGCCTAACCACTACACTATTAGTTGCCCATTATTCATGTGTGATGTTCAGTAGCGGTCAGTAGTGTGTTCCTTGTCAAACTGGAGTCAAACGCTTATCTGAAGTACTTTACTGTGTGGATGCTTGTAAATGAGAAAACACTCCCTCTGGAGTGAATTGAGCTAATTCCCTGAATTTTTAATGACTGCAAGCAAAAACAGAACCAAAAACCTTCTTTGTGTGAAAGAAGGACTTTGATCCAAATGTTGATGAAAACTCAATGCTCCTTTTGAAATTGTAATTGCATATTTACATTACATTATTGGCATTTGGCAGACGCTCTTATCCAGAGTGACGTACAGTTGATTAGACTAAGCAGGAGAAAATCCTCCCCTGGAACAATTCAGGGTTAAGGGCCTTGCTCAAGGGCCCAATGGCAGTGCGGATCTTAAACCACCGACCTTACCTTAACCACTACGCTACAGGCCGCCCCTTTGTCGTATCTTTCTGACCCCGGTCTCCCTCTCTCTATCTCTCTCCCTCTCTCTCTCTCACCCCCCCTCCCTCTCTCTCACGCCCTCTCTCTCTATCTCTCTCTCTCCCACTCCTCGTTCTCATCGCCCCATTCCCTCTCCCATTTCCTTTCATGGTAAATGTAATTTCCTCAGCAGTCACGCACACGCAGCACAAGTGATGAATTGGCCTCCTCCCGACAACAACCGGAGCAGAACCCGCCAGTAATTCAGCAGTAACGCGATCAGTATTTCCCACATTCCCCCCGTTCTCTCGACCTCACTTCCCGTTTTCCTGCCGCTCACCTTGGCTCGACGCAGCAGACGGACGACGCTGATCCCCGTGGAGGCCAGCTCTCGGCTGGGCATGCTCTGCAGGTACGCGCAGACGCACACCTCGCACAGGTGCTGCAGACGCTTCACCTGGTACATCTCTGCGCAGACCAGCACCGCCATGGCCTGCAGCACGCTGGCTGCAGAGGGGAGAACGGAGGGCAAAACGCCGCCATTTTGTTTCGCCCGCGGAGCCGCTGTGGCAGACGTTTCCAAGCCCATCTGCACCCGCCAGACGGGTCAAATACGGAGCGGTTTCGGATTCAAATACATTTCCACGGGCCACCGAGCTTGTCTGGTTTACTGGAACTTATGAAATACTCTCAAAAAGTGCAAACCCTGCTTTCTGGCCTTTTCGTAGACTCAAATTGCAGGCAAGCTTAACCGAGCACAGAAAAGTATTTGAATCCAAAAGACAATTTGTCTGTGCCCATATCCCACTTAAACAACAGTCTGAATTGAAATGGCATCTACCCCAACTGTGGCCCGAACACATTTTTGATGACCGCCCCCCATAGCATCAGCTCTAATGCAGACTCAGTCGCTCTCTAGTACCAGGGCTGGAGACCAGTCCTGTAACAGTTATTTGCTGGCAGTTTCCGCACCTGGACAGCAGGTGTCAGTGTAGAGGTACTCCAGGAAGGACAGGAAGGTGTCGGAGGAGACGCCGTGGATGGGCACCACGCGACTCCTGGCCTCGGCGTACTTCCCACTGAACATGGCGGCCATGACATCACAGCGCGCTACCAGCACGGCCCTATGAGCAGGCAGCACGCTCCCTGTAACCAATCAGATTCACACGCCTTCAGGAAACATTGCCAAAGTCCCAAGCAACTACGTCACATATGAACAGAAAATGTGTGGTTCCTGTAATTTGTTGGTTACCAAGAATGGTCTACCTCAATGAAGTGGGGGGCGAATCAATGCAGAAATAAGTTAACTGCTCCACAAACAAAAGAATACTAACAAACTTGGTTATGTTAGCACAATAATAACTAAAATATGTTATTTAACGTATACATAATATATCAATAGCCAACCATGATCTTCTGAAGGAGGATTGTTTTGATGGAGCACAGTATTAACTTCATGGCTACAACTAACAACTACAACTAGATAACAGACTGTATATTATAGACTTGCCTTGTACCATGAAAATGACATCCGAACACAGGGGGGAGTTGAAGAGGTTTCCCAGGTAACGGGAGGACTGCTGGGATTGGTGGCTGTTGAGGGTGTCCCTGGAGCCCTGAGCAGACAGGAAGTACATATGAGGGGGCTCCACCCAAATTCCAAGGGGTTTTGGCTTTGGTTGAGAACTGAGAAAGTTGAGAAAATCTAGTAGGGTTTTAATAGGGGCTCAAAACAATAGTATAGCAGTGATTTTGAGTGGTTGATAAGGTATAAGGTGGAGGATTTTACAGTAGTTATGCTTGGGACTGAACGGGTTAAAGGTGCAGATTCTTCCCTTTCCCCTATACGTTCCACACACTGCGTTTCATGGCCCTGTTAGCAGTGTGCAGTTGTGTGCAGTATATGATGCAGGAAAGAGTTCCCTGTCATTTTAAGATTTACACACACAAGAAACCCATATGGGAAAAGTCCTGCAAGAGGGGTGTGTGTGTCTGTGTGTGTGTGTGTGTGTGTGTGTGTGTGTGTGTGAGAGATGGAGGCATCTCAGCATGTTGTTTTTTGTACCACTAGGTGGAGACATGAAACAGAGCCCTCATTACACATTAAGTAATGTGTGTGTGTGTGTGTGTGTGTGTGCACGTGTGTGTGTGGGTCACCATCTTACCGCACACGCACGGGTGGACTGAAACGCACCTTCTCCTTGGTGAGAAACGACCGCACTCTCTCCAGCAGTTCGCCGACCGCCAGCGAACTCTTCAGCTTCTCCCCCGCTGCGTCCTGGAGCTGCTTCCACTCCGACGCGCCTGGTGCCAGAAACAGAGACACCAGCCTCTTAGGCTACTGAGCGTGCCCAGAACCCAGGCCCACACACACAGAGACACAAGCCTCTTAGGCTACTGAGCGTGCCCAGAACCCTGGCCGAGAAACACAATGGGAAATCCTGCCATCCTTCCGCTTTCTCATTACATTACATGGAATTACATTACAGTCGTTTGGCAGACGCTCTTATCCAGAGCAACTACAATATGTGACATGAACGCAGTATGAGCATGCTCAGACCCAGGTCCCTGGCAAACACTAGCACAGACCTCTAAGTCAACCCTACTGAGCATGCTCAGAAGCAAGCCCACGAACGGACACCTCTCAATCTACTGAGCGCGCTCAGATCCCGGTATCACAAACACACCTTCCTCTTTGAGCCATCTCCGCAGCGCGCTCAGACCGAGCCACGCAACGCAGCCGCGGATAGGGGCTGCAGCTCACATCTGCACAGGGAGCAGTACATTAGCCTGCGGACAGAGCTGTTAATCAGCAAGGCCCTACGCGGGAAAGCACTCACTCTAATTACGCGCGTAATCACTGGGGGCCTGGTCAGGGTGCCTGGGGGGGGCAGCACAAGGCCATTCTCTGTTTAAAAGAGGTGGCAACAAGGCCTTCCCGTATAAGTTTCTGCTTTTCATGCCAGCTTCTGGCCTTAATTACCTAATTAGTCCTAACATTTACGCCGCCTGACATTTTAGCTACAGTACGTTTCTCGATAAGCGCAAGCATGAATGACAGCCAAAGACTGTTCTTGTGTCCCCATACAAAACGTGTTACTGTGTGAAGCACGGCTGGTGTATACAGCCCATTAGCTAATTTAGCCAGGGTATTTTGTGCAAAGAAAAACCTGCATACACACGGCCCTCCAGGACCAGAACTACCCCCCCCCCCTTCTCTAAACTGATGGAGGACACCACAGCAATGGGACCTGTCTGAATAACTGGGCGTTCTGGTACAAAAACAATCTGATAGCAAAGGGAAAAAAGGCAGGATTGAATTGGGTTTTCAACACAGATGCTACATCCTCAGGATTCTCCTGTCCGATTGTCAAGGCTGTGTAGGCCAGGTGGGAGAAGCTCCTGATTTATTCATTTTTTTAGTTGTTGTTTTTTTACTTTCAGGTGTCTTAATTTGGATGCTTAAAGCCGGATTATGACGATATCACTACACCCATGTCCGGATAAGTTCACACCCAACACCCTTAAGGGAATCAGAAATATTTCCAGAGCATCAATGTAGAAGGTAGCCAAATGGGCTTCTACCGTACATAGTACCTCTTGACCAAGGTAGTCAACAGTCAACTTAGAATGAGTAAATTATTTTAATTTTGTGTTCTGGTTCCATTTTTTCCACTGGAATTGCTCCTAAATGCACAAAAAACTACTTCTAATACTACACTACAATACGATTAAAAAACCTTTTTTAACTCCTGCACTTATCCGCACGGCAATCGATTCAAGGCTGCATCTCTCGCTGTATTACTGTAGTGTTACCTTTTTGTCATTACAGACTCGTAATCTTCCTAAAACTCCATAATGAGCTCCAGCTCTCCTGCTGTAAAGACACGGCATGTTATTTAGCCATGTTACTATTTACGATTTACTCAGATCAAACGTTTCAATCCATATTCACTTAATCTAACCACCTAAAGCTCAACCCAGGTAAGACTGAAATGATATTCGTCCCTGCTAACACCTCTCCCCATCTGGATCTCTCCATTTCCCTCAGGGATACCACACTTATGCCATCACCCAGTGCAAGGAACCTCTGCGTGGTGATGGACAGCAGACTGTCCCTCTCCAAGAACATTACGACGGTGCCCCGGTCATGCAGGTTCTTCCTATACAACATACGGAGAATCCGCCCCTTTCTCACCCCCTACTCGACCCAGCTCCTGGTCCAAGCGATGGTTCTGTCCCGCCTGGACTACTGCAATTCCCTCTTGGCTGGCCTCCCAGCGTCCGCCATCAGACCCCTCCAACTTATCCAGAATGCAGCAGCTCATCTGGTCTTCAACCTTCCCAAATACTCACACGTCACCCCCCTGCTTACTTCCCTCCACTGGCTGCCTGTCATGGCTTGCATCAAATTCAAAACATTGATGCTAGCCTTCCAATCAGTTAAGGGGTCTTTCCCAGCTTACCTACAAAAAATCATCAGACCCTACACCCCTGCCAGACCTCTTCGTTCAGCCTCCACAGGCCACTTGGCACCTCCCCCTCTCCGAACCTCCACCTCACGCTCACCACTACTGTCTGTTCTGGCTCCACGGTGGTGGAACGAACTCCCCATTGAGGTCAGAACTGTAGAATCTCTTCCAATCTTCAAGCGCAAACTAAAGATTCACCTCTTCAAGCAGCACCTCTCCCCATTCCTCCCTACCTCCCTGTGAACCTTAATTGTTGTCTTTCTGTGATTTACTTTTTGTGTATCGGTATTTTTAGTTGGCTAGGTAAGCAGTGCTTGGCTAGTTAAGTTTGGTCACTTTTGCTTTGTTGTTTGTTTATTTGTTTGTTTAAAAAAAAAATCAAATAGGCCCTGGTCCTTATCTTTGTTGTACAGGTAGCAGTTGAAATTGTACTTCCCTCTAGAGTCTTTCAGCGCACTTATCCCTGGTTATGGGTATGCACTTTGTTGTACGTCGCTCTGGATAAGAGCGTCTGCCAAATCCCATTAATGTAATGTAATGTAATGTAATCTGGTTGTTTAAAAAGTCTGTGAACACGCACATAACTTCATTTCCCAACCTGCCTTGAATTAGCTTCGGCTCTTGAGTGGCAAACTAGCTTTGTGACTAATTGCAGTGGCAAATTAAATTTTAGTAAGTCCAGATTTTCTTAGCGAGCTTCATGAAATACCTGTTTAGAAAAAGATTTAGCCCTATTTGGCCTCCTGCTCTTGGACCCTGATTATCCAAGATGCTTCTACCCTCTGGCTTCTAACCCGGCCAGTTGTACCTGGACTTTCACAAACATATATTCTCTGGCAGGCCGCCCGCGATTCTCTGTCTACTCATGCTGAGGTGCTAGGTTAGATAACACAGGAGTGATAAGGCTGTTTCGTGTTTTTTTTAACCATGTCTCCTTTGTTGTGTGAAATGCTTTTACAGAGTGCAAAGCCAAGGCCAAGGGGTCAGCCATCACCTTGTATTTATTATTTATTAAGCTTCATTTATACAGGGAAAGTTGGCTGAGCACAGAAGCTCTTCTGCAGCAAACTCTTTTGTCAGTACCCCTCCCCCCAAGTATCCTAACCTGCATGTCTCTGTGTGGGGAGGGAGAGAATTGGGATGAGTCAGATAGACAGAGGAAGGTCAAATAAAAGAAGAAGCATTTGGCTGCAGTGTCAGTGGGCCTACCTCGGTAGAGGAACCTCAGCATGTCCCACAGACAGCGGCAGAGGAGGGGGTCCTTCACCACCAGCCGGGAGAGGCGTCCAGCGAGGTGCCCGTCGGGGCGGGGGGGGTCCTCGGCCGCCCCGTCCCAGGTGGAGAGCAGGCTCTGGGGGGCGTCCCGGCAGACGCAGCGGGAGACGGGGCGTTCGCGGGCCTGGCCCCCCAGGAGGAGCTGCCTGAAGTACGGGCTGACGGAGCACAGCACGGCTGCATGCGCCCAGCCCAGCTCCTTCCCAGAATCCCCAGCGTAGAAGGCCACGTCGGCGAACTGCACACCGCGCTCCAGCAGCCACTGCATGTCCTGGGAGAAACGAGACTCCTCCACCCTCACTGCCGGGAGCCGCGCTGGGGAGAGAGAGAGACCGGCGTGTGTGAGTGTGTGTGTGTGTGTGTGTGTGTGTGAGTGAGTGAGTGAGTGAGTGAGTGAGTGAGTGAGTGAGTGAGTGAGAGGGTGTGTGTGTGTGTGTGTGTGTGTGTGTGTGAGTGAGTGTATGAGAGGGTGTGTGTGTGTGTGTGTGAGTGTGTTTGTGTGTGTGAGTGAGTGTATGAGAGGGTGTGTGTGTGTGTGTGTGAGTGTGTGTGTGTGAGTGAGTGTATGAGAGGGTGTGTGAGTGAGTGAGTGAGTGAGTGAGTGAGTGAGTGTGTGTGTGTGTGTGTGTGTGTGTGTGTGTGTGTGTGTGTGTGTGTGTGTGTGTGTGTGTGTGTGTGTGTGTGTGTGTGTGTGTGTGTGTGTGTGTGTGTTTTCTCTGCTCGTGGCGGCACGGATGGTGCAGTGGTTAGCACTGCCGCCTCACATCAAGGAGGTCCTGGGTTTGAATCCCATTTTTGCATTTTTTATGCAAGTATGGGCACCAGCAGAGGCCTGTACGGGGGGTGTGGTCTCACCTGGTTGCTCCAGCTGAGGTGGGCGGAGCTCACTGGCCTTGTGGGTCCGCCTCTTGTCCGGCCTCTCTTTGGCCTTTTGCTTCAGACACTGAACCATGAAGTACTCCAGCTGCACACACGCACACACAAACAGCATCGTCTGATGACAAGAGCTCTCAATGACTCACTGGTCAAAACACTGTGGGTGGAGCTATAATGGGCTGCCAATCACTCACTGGTCAAAACTCTGTGGGTGGAGCTATACTGAGCGCTCAATCACTCACTGGTCAAAACACTGTGGGTGGAGCTATAATGGGCTGCCAATCACTCACTGGTCAAAACTCTGTGGGTGGAGCTATACTGAGCTCTCAATCACTCACTGGTCAAAACACTGTGGGTGGAGCTATAATGGGCTGCCAATCACTCACTGGTCAAAACACTGTGGGTGGAGTTATACTGAGCTCTCAATCACTCACTGGTCAAAACACTGTGGGTGGAGCTATAATGGGCTGCCAATCACTCACTGGTCAAAACACTGTGGGTGGTAGGACCAATAACAACCTTTAACCTAAAACACACCTTTATGATCAGGCTTAAAATCAGTTACAGCCTGGAGGGGTGGCATCCTAAGTCGTGTATATTTCTGGAGATAAGGTGAGGCGAGTGGTTATTTAGAAATCCATATCTGAACCCCCGCTCTGAGGTGGGGGCTGCAGCCCTGCTCCTCCCCTGGTTCATGCCCACACATCCTGGAGCTACAGATTCATCCCCCCAATCCTCTGAACTGCATGCTTTACAACCCTCCATGTGGACTTTCTACTTTGCCTGCTAGTTCAATACCTCAGACGTTACCATCTTAACCAATAGACCAATAAACCAATAGAGGCCCCTTCCTCCCGAGATTCTTTTTATTGCTGCTGTTTGAGGGTTCTTCTTCCCATAAGGGAGTTATTTACCTCATGTGCTATTTGGGGGCTTAGGGCTGATAATTCCACTTTACCATTTCTTCCTTACTGCTACTCTGTAAAGCAACTCGGCAAATAAAATTGAATTGAAATGAACCTGTCAATCACTCACCAATGGAAACATTGTACGTGGAGATATAATGAGCTGTAAATCACTCACCAACTCACCAATAAAAACATTGCAGAGATATGTCAGTCACTCACTTGTTTCGCCTAATCAAAACACTTTCCTCTCCACGGAAGACCGCGGAACAGAATGATTTACAGCTCATTCTCTGCACACAGTCTAATCCCTTCATTATCTTAGTTATCAAGCTTGTATGATTGTTAAACGTTTTGTAAAGTCTAATTTCTTTGTCGTTGTCAAATTTTACATGAATTGCACACAAATTGCCCCCTGGGGGCGGTAAAGATACAGACCTGCTGAAACGGAAATTGAAATCAGTGAGTCACCCATAACAATAGCATATGGTGGCCATGGTGATTGTCTTTCCAATGCGACTGATTTTGGTCACCCTTGTCACACACCAGGCAGACATGGCACACTGCACCGTAAATACAATAACACATTCACCTGGCAAGAGTTCTCATTCAGAGAGATTTATGAATGGAAGATGACAATATGACACATAACCACAAAATGTCACCATACTGAAAGTGCAAAGCCTCAGGAATATATGAATTCAGCTCCTACGCTCCCCCTGTCTGTGGAAGGAAAAGGACTCTGAGGAGATGCTGACTCATAATGGGGGTAAGACGGGTCACATGATTCCCTGTCACCTGGACTGTGGATATTATCAACTCAACAGGTAATTTAATCCTACATTCTTGTCCTATTGCTGTGTTTTAACCATAGCAGGTTGCCGTTGGTAACGGGATTCTGGCGCAGGACAGAATGCCCGTTGCCACAGTGCTGTCCCCAGCCAAGTCACATGACCTTTGGTGGAGTGCCAGACAATGCATCAAGATATAATGTGTCAGTTTCACCTGGAGGGAGAAATAACTTCCTATAACAGCGCTGACAGACTAATGAGCCCATAGAATCCATGCCTCTACGAGAATGAAAACTATCAAGTAAAATACTACTAATTATGAATTAGTCTCTACTACAACTGGTAATCTTGGCCTGTATTTACTGCTGTTACTATGGCAACTGTAGCCACACTGCAGATATGTGACCACTGACTTATTTTAAATACTTTTAATATGTAAATCCACATGCTGGTGAAATTTGAAAAGACTCCTTCAGATCCCTGAGAATGTTTCAGTGGAAAGTGTCACAAACCATTTCTATTAGAAAACATTTGTCCTCTTTTTCTCCCACACACGCACACACACACACACACACACACACACACACACTCATAAACACTTTTTCCTCAACTTCTTCATAGTCAATTCTTCATAACCATACGAACAGGTCTTAAAGTATATATTCCAAAAAATATATAAAATTGTAATACTTGAGTATTTTCCATAAAGTTTCTATTCATCCACTTCCTGAAAAACAAGTTTTTACGTCATTGTGTACCAGTGGCCGTGTATGTCAATTTAATGTCTGTCAATTTTCTGTTCCCCTCCAATCCATATCCTTTTCACACAATGGCATGCATTTCATGTCAGTCAAATCAACTCCCCGCCATATTCCCCCGAAAGATCCGTTCTCTGACCCAGTACTATGCATTCAGTAGGTCATCTGAAGGAATATTGCTGGATTCTAAAGGGTTAAAAGGATTTCTAACAACTGTCTCACCCAGGTGTGACATCTAAGCTCTATATTACCGATTACCCCTAATATCAATACAGTGCTTCTGGGACCTCCACTACAATCCAACTACAATTGAAAACATATTTTCATAAAACCAAGGTTGATATCAGTTATATCTGCTGCTTCATCACTGCGTTTGACACACACAAACACATTAAATATGTAATTGTCTAGAATTCAAATACTTTTCTTTTTTTAAAGATATTTTTTAGGCCTTTTTCAGCTTTATTGGACAGTATATAGTATAGAAAGACAGGAAGAATGGGAGCGAGAGAGAGGGGAAGACATGCGACAAATGTCGGACGTTCGGATTCGAACCGCCGACGTCGCGGCTCGCAATGAGCATGCGGTCAGTGCTCTACAGGCTGCACCACCGAGACACCCAAATTCAAATACTTTTCTATACTTTCCTGTGCTTGAATATACTGGAGCCAATGAAATACTCAACAAAAACTGCAAACCATGCCTTCTGGTCCTCTTTGTTGGCTCAATTGCACCAGATGAGATCAATCGAGCTCAGAAAAGTATTTGACCGCTAACAGATTACGCATTTGACCCCAGTCTGTTCTAGACCATGTACATGTACATTTCAATGCACTTCATAAGCACAGTTTAAAACCAGAAGAAGGGCCTTTCCGAAGGGCTGTGCAGTGTTAAAAGTGCACCCAGATTTGAGATATGTACTGGGAACCTCCAGACGACAGCTTCCACACAGATAAAATCAGACTTCATTTTAAGCAGGGGCTAATTGGCTCTTATACTGCAGAATTTATCTGCTGATTAGAAACGGAAGTACAGTGCCCAGCTCAGGGGTTCAGCAGTAATCCTTCATCTAGCACTCTGCTGCAAGAAGGGTCAGGAAGGTTTCTTTCCACTATGGAGCTGAGACTGAACAAGACAAGACAATCAACACCTATGGCCAGCATCGCAAGCAGGATCACTGTGCTAAGCCCCGGAACAGCTCTTTTTACTTCAGTCCATGTTCCAGATTTGAGAGGGTTCTGGGTTTTACTCGGTGCAGTTATCCAGCTAACTATGTAATCCTGCTTCATTAAACAAGGTCCTGACAATGTCAAACTCAGCTTCATAACTGGCCTTACACTATGCTGGTTAGAAATGATATACGAATATATTATGACAAAGTTCACCCACCAGCTAAGCAACTAGATATTCTGCTCAGTAGCTTTGTATCATTGTATTGCAGACTGTTGCAATCACATCGCTTTCAAAGCTACGGCTGCATTCATAGCAGTGAAGCAGTATGCCAAAATGCTTGACTGACATGTCCAATACCAAAAAATCTCACTTCGCTGTCATATTCAGCAAAGTTACAGCGTAGCTATCTTTAGCTTACTGTTGATGGAACGGACCTAAGCTAGCCACTGCTAGCACAGCACTGATGGATTTCAGTCTATTCCAGCCTGCCTGGAAGCACAGCAAAATTCTGTAACATAAGCATGCACATTCACAAACATATCACGTCATTGTGATGCTTATTTTTATTGATTTATTTTTTGGTATTTTTTGCTTCACATACTGTAGCTATCCAGCTGAAGTGAACAAAGACATAGATTGCCAATGCGTGACAGTAATGACTGAGCATGGTCTTTTATTTTCAAGGTGAAAATCCTGCATCATATTCCTCTAAGCTTCTAAAGTAGTGAGCGGGTCCAATCCTCTAGCAGACAGCGTAGCCTAAACAGATTCATCATCCTTCAGTCTAATTTAAACATCCCGTCACCACCTCTCGACCAATAAGGGCGCATTATAGCTGCAGTAGCTACATCAGCTATACGTGTACCATAAGCAGCTTCACTCTAAGCGGAATGAACGCAGACTAACGGCAGCTTCCTGTAATTAATAGCGTAATGTCGCAGCCTGCCAGGGGGAGCGGCAGTGTCAGAACCTGGCTCTGCTCGGGACGTTTCCATCAGCGGAAAGAAACAAGGGTTCTCCTCCGGCACTCTCTGATGCTAACAGGCTTATTACAGAGCGCGGCGCTCCAGCGAACGCCATCAATTCAGAGAATCAGCACGACGGACGGGACCTCACCACTCCACCGAAGTAACGCCCCACGAAGAAGTCGTTGAGGGAGGGCACCTCCAGGTAGGTGGCCCCCAGGTCCCGGGACAGCTGGAGACCCTCGCTGTGGGGTACAGAACTGCTCCAGTCCGAGGCACAGAGGGGGCAGGTGCAAGGGGGGCCTTCCTCTGTGGGGGAGGCAGGTGACAGGTTAGCGGATACGGCACGTGTTGAGCGCATGGAGAAAAGCCAGGTGCAGGGTCACAGTCGAATTTCATTTCAATTCAGTCCATTCCTGAATTCAGCATTCAGTGGAAAGTCCTTAAGTCACAGGATATTTATAGAATGGTGAATTGAATGTCAGTACATTTCAGGGACTGGCTCAGGCCCCAGCCTTAGACGGCTGAGGGGAGGGGGGGGGGGTGGATCTCTGCCAGCTAATGTGCCAGCTGGGGATGGAGAGACAGCCGGCCTGGTGTCACGGCAACAACAGAACCCCAGAGCCCATAGAACCACTAGAACGGACATGCACACACACAGCACACAAACACCACACATAGACACAAGCACATACAACACACACACCACACATAGACACACGCACATACAACACACATAAACACACACATACACACACACACAAACATGTTCATACTCAACACACACACACACACACAAACATGTGCATACTCAGCACACACACACACACCGTGGCTCCTCCTGAAAGGTAGGTGGAGAAGAGGCTTTAGTTCAAGTCCATGTACAAAAGGGCTTCTTACCGAGGCTAAACGCTAATAGCCTTCATAAAAGATGTCAGGCAGGGATAGTTTTATAGCCTATCATGCCGCCATTTTATGAGGTATAAATCCACCCTAATTGGAGCGAGTGCCAGTAGATATATCACTGCACTGAAAGGGCAGACAGGTCTTTCAGCCTGCGTCTTATCGGCTGAAAACAAGATGAACGCGCGCTCTGTGGGAATAAAAAAACGCCATACAGGAGACTTGGCATTCTTCAAAAACCAAGTCGTATCGCTACAGCTGGTGCGAAGATCTGCCTTCTGCTTCCTGCTGGCACGGGCCACCTCGGCCTGCCCGGTCCAACTGGCTCTGGCAGGATCCAGCCCGTTTCCCGTCGAACGCGTGCGCGCCGGCCACGTGATCTTCGGCCGCCCCGCCCCGCTCGCACTCCCTCTCTCCCTCGCCTCTCCCTGCTCGCCTGTGGTCAGGTTCGCACTCCCCAAGCTGAGTACACACATCATATCGTCAGCGTGAGATCGGAATGAGGCAATCCTATAGCTCTGGATCAATGCCCAGGGACTCAAAGTACCAAGATTATAGTTGTCCTACCCTGTGGAAGTTCTCACTGTACAGAAACAGTGGGGGGACAGGGGGGCTGAATAGTTTGGTGCTGTAGCTCCTCATTGGATGAGTCCGTATCAGGTCAGTCAGTATCATGTGACCATCAGACCTGGGTCAAATAAGTAATTGTGTCTTTTCCAGGAAGTAAAGAACCACACAGCTCCTCAGACTGCCCTGAATGACATTTAGCAGAAGCTTGCACCACCACTCACACACCTCCCATCCAGACCTAGGTCAAATACGTAATTGGTTTGGATTCAAATACTTTTGTGCACTCGATTGATCTTTGCTGGTGCGACTGAGCCAACCAAGAGGACCAGTACTGAGCTTGTCTGGTGTATTGGAACCTATAAAATAGTCTCAAAAAGTTTAAACCCCACCCCCAAGTTCTGGTCCTCTTGGTTGGTTCAATTGCACCAATCAGGCACAGGAAAGTATTTGCATCCAAAACCGCTACGTATTTGACCCAGGTCTGCTCCTCGTCCCTGAGAACGTCCCTGGACACGCCATCACTCCCACTTCAGCACAACAGAGAGCTTTTAAAAGGCAAGAGGTGGGACGCAACAGTGATACTTTTCATCTGTGAGTGGGAGTGACAGAGTCCTTGCACCAGAGGGCTGGTCCCTGAAGGCCAGGCCAGAGGCCACACTCTACGAGCCAGACGGGCACTTCCCACTGTCAGTCTGTAGCAAGGGTACTCAAATCTGGTCCCCAATGCCTGTAGTACTGCTGCTTTCATTCCTCTCCTCCAGTCAGGGACTGATTTCAGTCTCTGGCCAATCAGTGGCATGAATGGAATGAACTAACTATCAGTGAGAAAGGAAACCAGCAGGACCACAGGCTTTGTGGGCCATATTTGAGTATCCCTGGTCTGGACCCTAATATGGAGGCAGTAAGCAGCACAGGGGCCCCACAGTGTGTTTTAAAGCAACCGTCAACAAAGCATACCCCTACTGTACCTTTTTTTTCTCCTTTTTTGTCGAATCGAGCAAGGCAAACAAGACCTGACCCATGTCAAACTCCTAAGCTTCATAACTGGTCTTGCCCAGGGCTGGTTAAAAAGCAGGTATAATCAGTTTCACGGAAATCTTGCGCCAGTGTAGCACGGCATTCACACTGGATACAAGGTAATCTGAAGTCAGGGGCTCTTTACAAATTGCTAGATGAATAGAGTATAGTCTATATTTCATAACCAGACAAAGTCTTCTGTATATGTAAAATGGGGCTTCGCAACTTTGAATATTTCTGAACGGTACATCAAACAAATGTTTAATGAAAGAAATAAAGCACGGGGTCGAGGGGTCAGGTGTTTAGATAAACAGAGTTAATACTTAACAAGTCTGATGTTTCCTATTTTCAGAAAGGCCAGGGGCCATAACCGCTTTACAGAAGCCCCTGTTTACGTTTGTTTATTTCGCCCAGTGGACTTTGCCTGTGTGCTGTTGCTCCTCACCCAATAAAATCAGGCTTAATCTCAGGATAGAGAGCCGGGAGATAATTCAGAGAATCAGCGCAACGGAACATCGCAAAGTCACACCACACTGCATGCGGCCACCGGAGAGATGTAAGCAGGGAAGCCCCTCATTCAATTCAACCACAAAAATAACACTGTCAGGGGACGAGAAGAGATGTTTTTCCAGCATTGCTAATGAAAAAGACTAGCATGAAGAAATATCCCTGAGTGTCTCAAATCCAGCTCAGATCAAGAAACATCAAAAGCAGTAGAAAACCCACATGTTCTGCCAGGCAGACCAGGGTTAAGCTATTTAATAGAAATGATTTCAGTATTTCTAATTCAGAAATGTATACTCCAGTAATACTCCCATAGATCCTCAAAAACAATTCACAGTAGCACTTTACTTTACAGCCTGTTAATTACATAGTACTTACTGGGTAAATACACAGCAACTTGTAATTATTAGGTAACTACTTTGATTTCAGTGCAAAGTACTATGAAACAAAGTCAATAAGTACCATATGTAAGTACTATGTGAGTACATTTTACAGCCTGTTTCACAGTACTTAACAAAATAGTTAGCTAAAGTACCTGCTATTTACCCAGTACTGTAAAATAAAGTATTACCCAGTTAACCAAAGCATAAAATCATGTGAACAATTCTGCTCTGAACACTGGGGGAGAAAAAACATATTTATTTTATAAATAACTGGAAGGAATTTTACGGTTCAGTTAAAGGCATACTATGCAGGATCTGTTTCCTCACTTCACTCCTGTGTTTATATACAAAAAAACCTACGCACCCATTCTCAAACCCACCCGCCCACACCCCCAGAATGATTCTGGCAGTTGCAGACTACCGTGTCATAGCAAGCAGGCGCTAAGAAAATCACCGTCTAATACGATTCATGAAACATCTGCTTTAGTAGTCGCTTTCCACAGAAAACTATTTAACTGACATTACATGCGTTTGTATTTAGCTAACTGAACCAATTTAGCTGATTGAACCATTGAGCTGCTGTTAAGACCAGGGGATTTCAGTCTGCTCTCGTGTGTCTGGAAGGAAGCATTACACAATTCTGTAACATAAGCGTGCATACTCACAAACACATCAATTTATTGTCGCTTTTCTTTTTATCAGACATCATCTCAAGTTTTCTGAAAGTCTGGGAGTCTTTATGATTAAGGCATGAGCCTCCCTGCCCAGGAGAAGAATTAATTTCGTAGAATCACCCGAAAATATAAGCAGTAGTACTGTGCAGTGGGACCCAGCTATCATTGCCGGCCAGCTGACATACAAAACTGAATTTAGTTAGCTAAAATCCACTTCCTTAATGGTTAGCCACCAAGGCTAATCTCTCACAAACCCAGCTCACCGCTGTAGTACCCAAACCATACATGTCTCATGCTGCCCTCCAACTCCTCCTATTGGACCACAGAACGTATGAGTTCAGTGTATTAGACGCATGCTTTTGAGATACAGCACAGAAATAAAAAAGGCCCACACCCAGAAATGGCCCAAGCAGTTAGTTTAGAATAACAAATACAAGTAGACAAGAAAGCTATAAACACAGAAATAAGCACAGACACAGGTTGGCAGTGTATCATAGGAATGACTGCGCATGCATGTTTTATAATATTTTCAAGGTGAAAATCCTGCATAGTATGCCTTCAGAGCAGAGGTTCCCAAACCTGTTCCTGGAGATCTACCTTCCTGTAGGGCAGCACTACGTTTGCTTCAACCGTGTGCAACAACATCTGATTTCACTAATTAGCTTATCATGTGAACCAAGCAGGTAAAATAATTTGTGAAATCAGGCGTTGTAGCACATGGTAGGAGCGAATATCTGCAGACACTGTGGCCCTCAGGATGTGTAGTTTAG